>NC_140946.1:75870880-76078380 GCF_014529385.1 Adiantum capillus-veneris
GACCCACACAAGAAGCACGACCTGGAGCTCAAGCAAAGGCAACACCTGGATCTCAAGCAACAACTCGAGCTGAAGCTCAAGCAATCGCAACTACAACGCAAAAATTCCCCACACGGGTCAAATAAAGGGTGATCAAAGTAATACCAGGTGATCCTATTTCGGAAGCACGAGATGCCAAGATGAGGAAGAGATTGAGAGAGATAGAAAAGAAACAGGCAGCTGATAGAGAAGAACAGAGATTGCGTGAAGAACAAAGAAGACAGAGAGATCAAGAAGAATGGCAAAGATCCGAAGCTGAGAGAGATCACTTGGCTAACTTACAAGCACAAGCTGAGGCAGAGAGGAGAGCGAAAGAGTATAGAGCTTAGGCCGCCCAACAAGAAAAGGTTGGGAGCTCTCGACCTTCAAAAATTCCTCATAGAGAAAAACAATGTGCTAAAAAGAAAAAGGACAAGCTCACACCAGAAGAGCAATAGGCCCAAGAGGAGAGGAGGAAAAAGTACAAAAATGACCCTCCTCAATGGGCCAGCCAAGCGGCTCCTCCACTGTTGGGGTATAAAGCCCAATGTGGTCGCCCAGGTAAGTGGGCGGGCCGCCAGGTATGTACACATATTCTTTTGTAAAAACCTAATAAGAACTCACTATGCTCTACACATTACAGTAGAGTGAGTTCACCATATCGTCGTGCTCTTCTTCTCGCACTCTCTCTCGCGTCGCACTTCCGCTCGTACTCCTTCAACTGGTATCAGAGCTCAGATCGAGGCTCGGGGCAGCACTGCACGAGGCTAGAGTCACCAGCTCAGATTGGAGTGAAATTCGACAGGCGAAGACACAGCCCCAAATCTCGTGGGAAAACCCGAAGGGCCTGGTGTTGTCAGAATTTCCTTCTGAGGTCATCTCGGCCACCGTTCGGCTTCGACAAAGGTCTGCGCAGGCCATTTTCGACTACGTGGTCTCGGCGGGTGCAGATCCGCGACTCTGCAAATTTGGAGTTTTCGGCCTACGACTGCAGGTGCTGAGGATATCGACACTCCCAGAGTGTTGATTTGTGGCTGTCTACACATCGAAGAACGGCTCACAGTTCTTGGAGGCGTGTCACATACGACACGAGCGCATCTACACACAGACTGAAGGCGACATCCACTAGTTCATCAGGTAGCTTATGTTTGCTGCTTGATATTCCAGATTTCATTCTGACATTGCAGGTACTTCCACATGGGATGTATTGTCAGAGATGATGTATGTCTATTGAGGGTTTGCTAGCTGTGAGTCACGCAGCAAACAACCGCCGCAGCGGTTACAGCATACAGTGGGAAATTTGTGGATGTATGACTTTGTGGGAAGTCTATGTACTGTCAGATTTACTGCAGCCTTTGTTGAGGGTCGAGTGAGGTTTTATTGAGCTGGGGGATTCTCGAATGTTGAGATCCTTTCGGTGATACAGGTCTTGGAGCGATCCCTCGAGCACCCTTAGATAGGCAGCTAGGATGTATTGACTGTGAGCTAGACAGTTAGGATTGCATCTTTGCTTTACTGCCGTTGAGGCATTGTCACAGTCTATGCTTACAGGACAGTCAGAGACAGTATAGGTGCAGGACAGGTTTACCCGCAGCTTACAGTGTCAGAGAGACAGTGTTTTTTTTTGAGCTGTTTTTTGGTCTGTTTTTAGTACACCAGAGCCATTTTACAAAGGAGACTCTGCCAAAATTTTTGCAGAATCTGAAGCTTTCTTGGTTCATTTGACAGGTTGATATTGGTTCAGAGGTCAGTTTACAAGGGAAACTCTGCCGAATTTTTCCCAGGAAAGTAAACTACTGTGAAGCGTAGCTATGGCTGGATCACAGGACACTGCTCTTTACAATATCAAGAAGTTGGATGGAACCAATTTCCCATTGTGGAAGAAGTAGATTTGGCACGTGTTGGTACAAAAGAAGCAGATAAAACCTATAAAGCTCAAGGGGATAAAACTAGAAGATATGGACGAAGATGAATGGAGCGAAATGGATGAATTGGCACTTTCTACCATTATGCTGACTTTGGCAGAAAGCGTTTACTTCAATGTAGCAGACGAGATGTCGGCTTATCAAGCATGGTTAAAGCTGAGTGATCTTTATGAGAAGCAGAGTGCAGCTTCACAGGTATACTGTTTTAAGAAGCTTGTTGACTTGAAGATGAAAGAAGGGACACCTATGTCTAATCATCTGAATGAATTCAACACAATCTATAGTCAGTTGTCAGCTCAAGGTGTCAAGTTTGATGAACCTGTTAGAGCTATGTTCCTGTTGATCACATTGCCGGAAAGTTGGGACACTTTTCGCACAGATTTGAGTAATTTTGCACCTCCAGATGGTTCGAACATAGCAGGTGTAGAAGGAAGTCTGCTTACTGAAGAAACCAATAGAAAGACAATGGACAAAGGCAAAGGAACAGCCTTAGTTGTCAAGGGAAGGACCAAAGAAAAGTACAAAGGTGGAAAGAGGAATCAGTCTCGTAGCAAGTCCCGCAGTGCTAAAGGCAAGAGTGACATAGAATGCTACCCTTGTGGCAAGAAGGGTCGCATGAAAAGAGACTGCAGAGAATGGAAAGCAGAAAAAGGCAAAGAGAAAGCTGAAGACCATGGTAAGAAGAACAATTCCTCAGTGAAGATTCAAGAAATAAATGTGAAAAACAATGTTGCAGAGGATGACAGTCTAGTGTCAGGAGACATCTACTTCTTGAAGAATACAATGGACTCAGCTCTTCTTACAGCATCTGATGGAAATGCACTGAGTGACTGGATTATAGATTCAGGGGAATCACTTCATGTGTCTCCAAACAAGGAGTGGTTTACTTCTTATGTGACCACTAAAGATCATGTTCGGCTAGGCAATGGGCAGACATGTGAGATCTTAGGTGTTGGAGATGTTCAAATGAAGTTTCAGAATGACTCCTCTTTCACACTGAAGAATGTGAGACATGTTCCCGCAATTACAAAGAGCTTGATCAGCACAGGTTTACTTGATGATGCTGGCTACGTCACCACTTTTGGACAGAACATGTGGAAGATGTCCAAGGGTTCTATGACAGTAGCACATGGAGTAAAGTCTGGAGGGCTTTACATGATTTATGTATCAAATGTCTCTAAAAATGTAATCAATGTAACCGAGCAGTCGAACGTTTCTTTGTGGCATAGTCGGTTAGGACATATGTCCAAGAAGGGAATGGAAATCTTGTCTCGTTCTGGTTATTTGCCTGGCTTTTCATTTAATGATTTTGAATTCTGTGAACATTGTCTGTATGGTAAGCAAACACAGTAGCCACATAAGCATAGAAGCAGTAGAAGAGATACACAGTTGGCACTTGTTCATAGTGATTTGTGTGGACCTATGCCTAACCTATCTCTAGGGGGAGCTTCTTACTTTATGACATTTATAGATGATTACTCGAGGAAAGTATGGGTTTACTTTCTCAAGCACAAGGATGAAGCGTTTAGTGTTTTCAAAATGTTTGTGACACTTGTGGAGAATCAGAGTGGCAAGAAGCTTAAATGCTTACGCACTGACAATGGTGGAGAGTATGTTTCAAAGGCCTTTCAGGACTTTTGTGAGTCAAAAGGTATAAAACGTGAACTTACTGCTCCTTACAATCCTCCTCAAAATGGTGTTGCTGAGAGGATGAATAGGACCATACAAGAGAAGGTCAGAAGTATGTTTTCTAATGCACAGCTGCCAAATGGGTTTTGGGCTGAAGCTGTATCAACAGTTGTTCATCTTGTAAATAGATCTCCTAGTAAGGTTTTGCAGAAGGATTCAGTGCCAGAGATGGTATGGTCAGGCAAAATGCCCTCATACAAGCATCTCAGAGTCTTTGGCTGTGAGGCATATACTCACATTCCAAAGGAATTTAGGAACAAACTTGAGCCAAAGAGTAGAAAGTGCATCTTTCTAGGCTATGGTAATTCTGGTGAGATGGGGTATAGACTTTGGGATCCCGAATCCAGAAAGGTTGTCCGCAGCAATGATGTTCACTTTAATGAATCCAAATATCATACTAAACCAGAGAGGGTTGAGGAGATTAGAAGAGTTGTCTTCCAAGAAGATGGACCTGCACGTGCAAGACAAAATGTCAAGGCTCAAGAGGAGCAAGGACAGGATAGATTGGAACCACAGGTTGTGGCTGAGCTTGAGCCACCTATTGTGCATAGATCTGGACGTGTCAAGCGACCTCCTGATAGGTTTGTTCCATCTATGAACTATGTCATGTTGACTGATTGCAATGAGCCTTCATGTTACAAGGAAGCAGTGCAAATGAAGGACTCCGGGAATTGGCAATTGGCCATGCAGTCAGAGATGACAGCTCTGCATAAAAACTAGACATGGAAGCTAGTTAAATTACCACGGGGCAAAAAGGCTCTACCTTGTAAATGGGTTTACAGGTATAAGATCACCGCTCATGATAGTCAGCCAAAGTACAAAGCAAGGCTTGTTGCCAAGGGCTTTAAGCAAGAACAAGGCATTGACTTTGATGAAGTCTTCTCTCCGGTGGTCAAGATGACTACATTGAGATGCTTTCTTGCATTGGTTGCCATATTAGATTTGGTGTTGCACCAAATGGATGTCAAGACAGCGTTGTTGCATGGTGATTTAGATGTGGAAATTTACATGCAGTAGCCAGAAGGGTTTGTTGAGAAAGGCAAGGAAGATTGGGTATGCCAGTTGTTAAAGAGTCTTTATGGCTTAAAACAATCACCGAGGGCATGGTACCATAAATTCCACAAGTTTATGCTTTCTCAAGGCTACAAACGTAGTGAGTTCGATCACTGTCTATATACAAAGAAGGCTAAGGATGGTAGTTGGCTGATCCTTATTTTGTATGTGGATGACATGTTGATTGCTGGCAAGCACTTGGAAGAAATTTCAGCTTTGAATTCAAAGATGGAAAAATTGTTTGACATGAAAGACATGGGTGAGGCAAGTCATATACTTGGTATACGCATTGAGAGAGACAGATCAAAGAAGTTGATTTGGTTATCTCAAACAAAGTATATTGACAAGGTTTTGCAACGTTTCAATATGGAGAAGGGAAAGGCATTGAGTGTTCCATTGCCACCATATGTGAAACTTAGCAAACAAGATTGTCCTGTGTCTGAGGAAGAACAGGCTGAAATGGATAAGATTCCATATGCGTCTGCAGTGGGTAGTTTGATGTATGCAATGATTTCTACTCGCCCAGACATTGCATTTGCAGTGGGAGTAGTAAGTCGATACATGTCAAACCCAGGCAAGAAACATTGGGAGGCAGTGAAAGGAATATTGAGATACCTGAAAGCTACAAAGAGTATGCGTATATGCTATGGGAGTCAGGAGCTAAGTGTAAAGGGTTTTACAGACTCAGATTATGCAGGTGACTTAGACAACCGAAGGTCTACGTCAGTGTATGTCTTTACATTGGCTGGTGGAGCAGTATCATGGTGTTCTAGATTACAAGATTGTGTTACTCAATCTACTACAGAGGCTGAATATGTTGCAGCATCAAAGGCATGCAAAGAATCAATTTGGCTTAATCGACTAGTAACAGATTTGGGAATCAAAGAAGAGATGCCTGTGTTATATTGTGATAGTCAAAGTGCTATACAATTGGCTCGCAATCCAGTTTATCACTCAAAGACAAAGCATGTGGATGTGAAGTATCATTTCATCAGGGAAATGCTCGAGGATAAGAAACTTCAGCTTGTCAAAGTTCACACCACAAAAAATCTTGCTGATCTACTTACAAAAGGACTTCCCTCAGAGAGCTTTGCGCATTTTCGCAAGCAGTTAGGTGTAGGGTAGTACATCACTTCTCTACATCTCTTGTATATTAGCTTGTATAGTAGCTTCTCTCACACTTAAAGTACCACATTGGACTTTAAGTGGGAGGTTGTTGGGGTATAAAGCCCAATGTGGTCTCCCAGGTAAGTGGGCGGGCCGCCAGGTATGTACACATATTCTTTTGTAAAAACCTAATAAGAACTCACTATGCTCTACACATTACAGTAGAGCGAGTTCACCATATCGTCGTTCTCTTCTTCGTACTCTCTCTCGCGTCGCACTTCCGCTCGTACTCCCTCATCCACCACTGCCAATACCCAGACGAAATGGCGATGGAAGCCAGACACAATTTCTTTACGTAAGATCCAAACGTATCAAAATAGCACCGAGCCAATAATACCAAAAAAAGCCTTATCTCAGATGGTGGGAAATAATGGATGAATATACAAATTTTGTTACACGTTTTGAGTGTGCAGCTCTATTGGCCTTACAAGATGCCGTCGAGGACATTTTGGTGCAGTTGTTCCAAGATGGTGTTTTATGTATGGTGCATGCCAAGCGAGTTACACTAAAAAATACAGATCTAGCTCTAGCGATCAATCTCACGAATAAAAGGTGTCTCCACAAGAGTTAGTTTACCCTATGTAAACTTTGTTTATGAGATTTGTAATATTTCCATTTAATATGAATGAGTCAAATTTCTATTATTCAGTGTAATTGTAATAATTAATTGTGTACTTCCTATTCTTGAAATATTTGAATTAATCAAGCTGTTAGATTTCACACCTCCTCAACCATCCAAGCACTCGCTGGACGTGGGACGTCTATCGATGAATTTTTTGCAAAACAAGGCCATTTTGGGTGCGCACGAAGGCCCCGGGACCGCCAAGTTGCATGGCAATGCTCAGCAACGCCGTGGTGGGCCTTTTTTGGATGCGCACGTGCGGGCCATTTTGGGTGCGCACGAAGGCCGCGGGATCGCCAAGTTGCACGGCAATGCTCGGCAACACCGCACGGGCCAAAAAAAGGCCCGCCACGGCATGCAAGGACAAATTTTGCCTTGTCAAAACTGGTCCCTGCGCGTTGTGGCATATAGGGCCCTTTTTTTGGCCCGTGCGACGCTGCTGAGCATCACCGTGAAACTTGGCAGTCCTGTGGCCTCCGTGCATACCCAAAATGGCCCCGTTTCGCAAAAAGTTCATTGGTAGGCGTCCCACGTCCGACGGGTGCTTGGATGGTCAAGGAGATGTGAGCACGTTGCAAAAATAAAAATTTATTAGCCAATATGGGCAATAGAAAAAAGAAAATGCAAGGAGTGACAAAAAAAGGACAAAATTATTGTATATTGTTTTGGATATTACATCATGGCTGATTGGTTTTCTTGTAAATTACATCTCTGGATATAGGGCAAATGGCAGACTTGAGACCAAGGGTTTTTACAATATTCTCTGGGTTTGTCACCCCTTGACCTAGTCTTAAGGCACAATGGGAGAGGATTGACCTAGGATACTTGCCTATAAAGGCATACAATGCCACCTCCCAATCCACCAAGATACACTTGTGAGCATTAAGGATAAGGGAATCTTTAGCAAGGATGGCACTTAATTCTTTGCACTTGAGCAGCTCCACAGAACCATGTTCGGAGAACTCTATGTGAATAACTCAAAAAATATGGATGGCCCCAGATGGCCAAGGTAGTGCCACAGGGAGAAATCCCTATTCATAGGAACGTTGTGCGAACCTGCAGTACGCATTGTAAACTTATCAACATGGTATGCGGTCTGCAAAACATTTTAAACAACTTCAACACTTGCTATAAGGTACAATAGGCTATTGACAAGGTTAAAAAATGCTTACCTCAATTTCTTCATCCATCTCTTCAAGAGTTTTCCTTGTAAGGTCGATGCTAGAGCAATCTTCTCCACCCATAGTGATCATCAATTTGTGTGCATGGAAAGCAATTTATGGGATGCTTTCATAAAATGAGGCACATGCTTTGATTTTTATAAGTGTATTTGCCACGGTTGGTACCAAATTTTATTAGTTTTCACTAGGGAGGAAAAAGAGGCTTGCTGGGAGACCTTGGCCTTTAAAGTCAATTTGAAAGTTGACCTTGTCTTGCTTTCCACTAGGAACTTTCATGCCCGCATAGATAACAAGCATTGAGAGCATCTCATTTTCTCTGAGTGCTAGTGTCTTTGCAATGTCATCAAGGAACAAAAAGTGACAACCATCCACCACGACTGCTTGCAAAGTGATAATTTGGAGGTTAGGAACTTCCTCCAACACCTCATCTCCCTCTATCATCCGATCTTTCTCCCTAGTGGAGCTGGGATCTTGTAAGAGAACGAGTGCCAAAGATGCTTCAGTCTGCTCATGAACCTCTTCAATAACTTTTTTCGATTCCTCCACAATGGTCACATGCAGTTTTTGGTTGGCCTTTTCCTTTAATTTTTCCTTTTCCATGCCCTCAAGCACAAGAAGACCAGAACTATGTCCCAAGGGATGAATTGGGTGCATATCCACCCCATGCCCAAGTCTATAAGATCATCCTCATCCTCTATCCTGCAGTCCCGCTCAGTAAGCCCTTTAATAAACCTCAACAAGTGATAGAAAAAGTTTTTGTTGGCTGCATAGAGGTGCTTGAGAAAATCCAACAGCAACCACGCCTTGTCGGATCTCTCGAAGACTATTGCATATTCTTCCATGTGCTCCATCATGTAGTCAAGAAAGCTTTGGAATCCCTCTACATGAAGGTTAGAAGTGGCATGCATGTTGATCATCCCCTCAAACACACTGACTAATTCATGTGCACGATCTGCAAGTCCTATCTTTTGTAGTTGTGTGAGAAGTGCATCAGAAGATGTTTCCATGGGTTTGTTCGTGAGGAAGAAGATGGAAAGAGAGCTGACTGAAAGCTAGTGTTTTGTGCATGTGAGAAATGAAGTTTAAAATCTAGAAATTCACTACTCAATGTCACTTTTTAAAACCACTTAAAATTAATATCAAATTAACTTAAAACTATAATTATAAACAAAATCACATGATAAGCCATTGAAAGACACCAACATTGAAAGTATTCACGCTCCAAATTAAAAAACTTGCACATTACAATCAAAATCTTGAACAAATTAAAAATAAAAAAGAGATTTAAAACACCAGATGTATTAATGGAAACGAAATCGCTTCAATTACAAGCTTTTACATTAATACATCACGGAAAACCAATGTTTTCACACAAAAAGCTCTTCTCTTTTTTGGAATGAACAACCTTTTCATTGATATTGTTGTAACTTGTAGAAGATGTGTTTTGTTTGTAAATTTACTTGCTTATACATTAAGCTTGTTTGAAACTTTCTTGATCACCTAACTTGAAACTTGGAAAGAGATTAAAGAAAGAGATTGTGTAAAAAAAAAGATTAAGAAAACTAATGAAGTGTTAAGTAGAAAACAAAAAAGTAGAAATTAAAAATGTAAAAACAGAAAAGAAAGAGTAAAATAGAAAAATGCAAGTAAAGAAAGAAAAACATTAAGAGAGAGAATGAGAGAGAGAGGGGGGGGGGGGGGAGGGGGGGAGAATTTTTTTTTAAAAGAGAGAGAAAAAAATAGGTATAAATAGAGTTATCTATTAGAGAGAGATAGAGTAAAGAAATCAAAAGTAGAAATACAAAATCAAAAGTAGAGAGAAATAAAAGGTAAGTTTAGGGTATAAAAAGTAGAGAGAACTAAAAAACAGGTTTAGAAAATAAATAGTAGAGAAAGAAAATAGAAAGTAGAGAGAGAAATAAAAAAGAGAGAGAAAGATAGCAAGCAGAGAGAGAGAGAGAGAGAGAGAGAGAGAGAGAGAGAGAGAGAGAGAGAGAGAGAGATACATAATAGAGAGAGTAGAAAGAAAGAGATAGAGGAAGAGAGGGAGAGAGAATAGAGAGAGAGAGAGAGAGAGAGAGAGAGAGAGAGAGAGAGAGAGAGAGAGAAAGGGAGGCTGGGGGGAGAGAGTAGAGAAAGCGACACAGAGGTAGAGAGCAAGAGAAAGGGAGAGAATAGAGGAAGAATGAGAGAGGGAGGAAGAGTGTGAGATACAGAAAGAAAAGAGAGAGAGAGAGAGAGAGAGAGAGAGAGAGAGAGAGAGAGAGAGAGAGAGAAATAGAGAGACAAAGAGAGAGAAACAGAGAGATAGAGAAATAGAGAAAGAGAGAGAGAGAGATGGAGGGAGCGAGGGAGAGTAGAGTAGAGAGAGAGAGAGAGAGAGAGAGAGAGAGAGAGAGAGAGCATGAGAAAGAGAGTGTTGCAGGCATCGGCCTAGCATAGTGGAGACACCAACATAATGTCAATCCGAGGAGTATGATCCAACTAGGGCATGGAAACACACAAAGAGCTTATGCATGCCACGTAGAGGATTAGAAGGTGAAACCTACACATAAAGTGAGCTATGGAGAAGGAATGACGTTGCTACGAGGATTAAGCACACTATTACTCTAACATTTGGCATAATCTCTCACACACAAGCCTAATCATGCTTATTGGCCACTAATTAAACACTAATACTACTCTTAATCAAGCACACAAGGAACATAGATTATCATAGAGTGACCACACACACTCTACACTAACCTGTAAGGCTTGGGTGGGTGAATTGATACAATGAGCTCAAGGTGGTTTGAAGCTTGGAAAAACCATGGCTATACACAGTAGAGAGAGAGAGAGAGAGAGAGAGAGAGAGAGAGAGAGAGAGACTCACACTCAATAGACCATAGTGTACATAAAATATATTTACAACATATATTATTATCATTCATATACAAAAGGAAGGGTTTATGTACAAAAGGTCTCACAGCCAATATCCGACATCTCATATCTCCACGTGCCTTTTCAAAAGGCTACACACATATATGTAGTATGTGTCACATCAAAAATTGAACTAGGTGTGGAAGGAGTTCCCATGCCCACCTTTCAAGACCTACACACACATAGGAGCATACTTAACAAGAAAGAAACATGATTAAAGAGATCACGTAATCTTAAAATCAGCCCCACTAATCTTGTATTACTCGAGTAAAAGATTACAAGATGATTAGTTGAGAGAGTAGAGGTTAGAGTTTAGCTACTGCACAAAGCTGAATCATCCATGTGCGCAGGTAGAGAGCTCAAGAACTCCATAGCCATCACCTTCTTCACAAAGCTTATCTCAAATGCATAAGAGTCCCATTCACATTGTGCATTCTGACTTATATACTCACTAGTCTTTTTTAGAAGTGGTCGGCCACCCGAATGGCCAAACTCACTTAATCTAATATCTGCACTGCCTAGGCTCTAAATATAGCACAATGTTTACACTTGTATCTCGTGATGAGCCCAAAACATAATTACAACCCGCACTTGCGGTCATTTGACGGGAAATCATAAGAACTTAAGTGATCGTAACTTCATAAATAGTCACTAATTTCATGTCTTCTCTGCTCTCTTGCTTGTGTTCGCTTCATCATCATCTTTACTTCACATATGCATCATTTGGCATCATTAGCATTTACTAAAAATAGTAACTAGCATGTTTAAGTGATCTGTTGGCCACTATTAACCTCGTCGGTTAACACTCCACCCATCTGATTTCAGTGCACGTCCCTGTGCACTACCTTGGTTGCAGGCACTTGGAGACTTTTGTTGTTGGAATTGAATGTTAATTGAATTAAAGTGTTGTAGTTTTTTGGATTAATTGGTGGATTTGTAGTATAGGAATTGAGATATATACGCTTAATTAGAAGCGAATGTGGCTTGAGCTATGTATGGAAAATGTAAAATAAAAGGGTTATGTACATTACATTAGGGTCTAGATACCTTGATGACCAATGGGGAAAAAACCACGTGGGAAAAAATTGCCCAAAGGTATATGATCTTATTATGGGTATGTACAATTGATGGGTTTATAGGGACTAGATTGAGTAGGCTTATATAGATAATGTAGAAGTTAATTGTAGGAAGCCTTTTGTCACTTGAACTAATTATGTTGCCATGAGTCTTTTGTTTTGTTGTTGCCACTACCTGTAAGGTGAGTACATGGGTGGAACATTAAAAGTGCCTAATGCAAATGTCCAATTATGGGACATTCTATATGCTTGCACATATATATGCATGGGTAAGATTATGTTGTGCGAGAGAAAAGTATGATGGATGCTTCTCAGAGTTAATGTAGCTTAAATATTAAAATTAAATTCACTTTAAGAGCTACCATTACACTGTAGAAGGGCTTTTGATGTGAGGTTTTTCCACTCCCCTCACGTGCACAAGTGCATGAGTGTTTCCTTGGACCACTCCATCACTCGACCATGATTAAAATAACAGATTTTGACTATGCTTGCTTGTCCAGCATGAGCGACATAACTTAATTACGCTCAACTATTCCAGCTTGAGCTATAGGCTAATTAGCTAGACTCATAGACCACAAGAAAATATATAGGGCTTGAAGATTAGGTCTAAGGCTTTGCTCATTTATTGGCTCAGCTTCCCGACTTTTGTCATTTTTTATTGAATTGACTTATTTCTTGAGATCTCAACAAAGAATATATCTAGAAATTCAGAACTCGAATCCTCAAAAAGAGGATTTTTGAAGGACCATATTGGCAAGATAGGTCTATTTTTCCATTCCTGGGTGACCTTAACTGCCAGGTTTAGTTTTTGGTCCATTGTTTGAGAAGAAGATCTGGCTCCATTTCTGTTTTTACATTGTTGATTTTCTTGGTTTTGTTGGAATTTGGAGATGACTTCAATCTTCTTTTGCTCATTTTGTTTCTTTGGCACCCACATGTATCTTCTACTTGCCATTGGCTTAGTTTTGCAGATTACCTTGACTGGATTTTTATCCTTGATCTGTTCATGTTTGTAATTTCTATTATCTCCAAGCTATTTTTGTGCACTTGAAGAATCTGGCCTTGGTGCCTTTGGTAGCCAAATTGATTTATGACCTTTGTAGCACCCTTGCGCTTGAAGAATGTTTGATGGTGCAAACCATGTTGTCATTGATTTGGTATGGAAATGTAGCTATCCTTTTCCACCTTTGGGAATTCCGGGTGTTGAATTCCCTTGAAAATGTGTAGGTCTTTTAAAATGATATTTATTTTTGTGCTTATTCTTGGCCTTGTTGTTTGATCTCCTATTCTGAGATGGATTTGATCTTGACTTGCTTGTTTTGAAGCCACTTTCCACTATATAGCCTGATATTTTTGGTTTAGGTAACCAAACATTTTTTTGACCATTGTAGTAGCCTTGCTCTTTTAAGTTGTACTGGGAAGCAATCGATCCCATGTGTTTACCTAATTTTCTTTGACTAGGTTCACTTGCCCATACTGGATCTTTGACTTGGATGTAATTGGCCACAACATAGACATTATCATGCCTTTGGTGTCTCTGTTTGCTTAGTGTGGGTATTTAGGCTGAAATATCCTTTTAGGCTGTTGAGGGCCCTTTGATGTGGAGGTTGTTGTTGTCAAATGAGATGACTTATTGCACTTGTGTCCTTCTTTTTGGACTTCTGCTGTGTAGAGGAAGATGTATGGTTTTCTTGGACTTTTGCCTTGCTTTTGTCAGCTGCTTTGATAAGCATCGAGTTGTGCTGACCTAGGAAGTTTGAACTTTGTCTTGTGGTTGACATGATCTGGCTTTGTCTAAATCGGGAGTTAACTGAGCAGTTTTACGTGCCTCTATTTTTGACCGTATGATTGAGTCTTTAGATTCCTCTACAAAAGGAATCTGACTCCTTTCTTCAGTAGCAACACTTACCATGGCCTTTAGTTCACATTTCTCTTTAGAGATCTTTATGGTTGTCTTTTGATAGGCGCCTTGTGATGGTGGCACCATTTGGTCTTGATTGTTCAATTCAGTCATGATGTGTGTCATCTTTGACTCTTCTTTTGTGTTATTCTCTTGCAAGACAATATTAGGAATTGATTTTTTTATCGCTTTTGCTTTTTGAATCAAGTCATCATGTGAACACAAGAAGGTGTCAATTCCTATGGCTATGAGACTTAATCTCTGTCTCTGTCAAATTCCTTAATAGATCATTGACCAATGAATTTTCTTTGCTATTTTCACTAGTTGGTGATTTCATTGGAAGCGGGTCCATGACTGCCTTTACTTGCTCTTCCTCTTTATCACAAGTTATTTCTACATCAACTGGCTTGGAAATTGAATTTTTTGTTCCATCTGTATTAGAATTTATGACCTCTGTCTTTCAAGCTATTGGTGACCATTTGATGTAGCTGATCTTTTTTTACAGCTTGATTTTCTAGCAGAACATCATTAATGCCCTTGACCTCCAGTATCCGTGTCATAAGCTTGTTTCTTGTGTCCTTTGATAGGATTTTCTTTCTTTCTGGGGAACCATTCGGAGAATTTTTCTCGAGTACTTCATCTACTACTTCAATTACACTAGCTTGGCCATGCTGCTTCATTTTTCTAAGTGTTGCTCTAGTACTTCATCTCCTACTTCAATTACACTAGCTTGGCCATGCTGCTTTATTTTTCTAAGTGTAGCTTGATCGGGCAATTGGGTATTAAATGGTCAATTCCACATTTGTAGAAATTTCCATTCATCTCTAGTTGTACAGTATTTGGACGAGGTAGCTCTCCATAATATTGTTGATATTCCTTGCCCATAGCGTCTTTGAGTAGGTATGTCATTTGGATGACATGTATGTACTTGAAGACCATTACTGATACTGGTTTTGCCTTGGGGTCTTTATCTTTTTCCACTATTGAATCTTCAAGAAGCTTGTAATAGCTTCCATTAATACCCTGGTAGATGGTCGTTTTAGCCTCTGTTCCTGTGATTAGTTGCAACTATAGGTCTGCAACTAGCATGTGTTCTTTAACTTGTGGCTTTTGCATAGTCCTAGGACTATGTTGTCTGCTTGATCCTCCATGTAGCTTCTATTGTTAGTTGAAATTTAAGAAAGTATTAAAACTCCCTATTGATGTTTGCAGTTGATAGGGTTGCCCTAATGGCAGTAATTTAGGTGGAGACTAGACTCCCCCCATCCGAGAGTGTTCCCTATCTGTAAAAGGCATCTTACTTATGCCAGATGTGAGCATTTCTTGAGCTTTGTCAACTAGCTTGCTCATTGAGCTAGGTCTTTGCGAAGTTATGCTAAGACTATAGCTGGTACTTCCCTTCATTGTGCAATTGTTTGTGTTGCTGCAATGTGTGGTGCATTAGCAGTGTTTTGTAGCTATAGCTCTCGTTCTGTGGCACTCAAATGTGTAATGAAAGGATTTGATCGATGTTCGTGTACATGCATAGTCTGATCATATGTCAGTGAAGATCTAGGGTTAGTAATGTGCACTATTCTGTCATCCAATGACTAGTGTTGTACATAAGCATAGGGTGGTAGACTTTTACCTGATTTGCTGTCAACTTTTCATGTGTCCGACGCTCAATTTGGGCTTCTGGTGTTGCAGTTGACAAGATGGAAGTTGCAGCTTGTACAGAGAATTTTTTTACAATAAGATTTGGATAATAGCATCTTCCATCTATATCATAGCTTCGGTCTTTGATGCGCTTGGCCCATAGTATCCTTGGAACTGTCTCGCCAACAGTCATTACTCCAGTCATTTGAATCCATCTTTGTCCATGAGAATCCAAGTAGATTGGATCTTTCCATGTCGTTTTGTGCATCCATAGTGCTCTTTGACTCAGGCTATACACTGACTTCTAAAGGTGTGGAAGGCAATTGTTGTTTACATATGGCTTCTATGATCGGGTCACCACGATGGACGTCTGCAGCATAGCTTTTTGGTACTAACATAATGTCAATACTCAGGGAAGTGACTCGGATGGGGCACAGAGACTCTTTGAGATCGTCAATCTCAAGAAGTGAACCTTAACAAGTAAACACACCTACTCAACAAGCAAACCAACACCCAATGATCAGGGAAATTTGCATATGTCCTTTCTCACAGCTCTAGGTCATCACGCCATTTTGGCACTCGAACGGACTCAAAATGCAACAAAACTTTAGGAGGAGGTCTAGGACACCTAGGGACACTATCCTACCAAGTCTAGTTGCAATCCAACAAGGTACCAAAATCACGATCCATCATGAAAAAGGTCCTGAAAGCTGCAACAAAACATGCCAAAAATGTCGTCCTATGGTCTAAGAACATCTCCTATGGTCAAAACGACTAAAAACAGTGATTTAAGCACTCAAATGTGCAATTAAGGCTCACTAACACGTAGTCGCAAACCACAACAAAAGTGACAATGTTTACACTAGAATGAAGAGCAAAGAAAGAGGAACACAATGCAAGTTTCGGAATTGAAAACTGATTACCCATTCATTAACTGCGATAATTACAAGTTGGAGCAGTTTGTAGCTTGAGCGTACGTTTTCAAAGCTCCCTTCTTCTTCTAAAAGTAGGCCTCTTTTCACATTAAAGTTGTTGACCTTTATACCTCGGGCTTTCTAAATGGCCAATAGCCAGTCCACATAGATTTTACAACTATCGTGACAGCATTACAACTCGGGGAATTGACCTCCTACATTGCATGGTCTTCCACTCTAGAAGGAGGTAATCCTATAGATAGATCTTCAGCCAAAAAAAGTTAAATTTCACCAAGAAAATTTATTGAGAAGGAGACAATTGGTCTTCATGTGTTTCAAATTCATTGATTAGAACTAAAATTGGTTATTATCCTTTTAAGCTAATCTTTCTGAGTGTGACTAAGAAGAGGTTCTAGTTTTAGCTTTTGGTTAGCTTGTAATGTGAAAGAATTTTCATATGTGTGACAATGAGTGTATGTTTATCATAGTCAATCTTTGGATTGAATGATGTCTCTAAGGCATACCCAAAATTAAACATATGTTTTGCAATGGTGCTGCTAAGGAATCTTGGTTTCTTCCCAAAGTGCTACCTTGCAAAATGATTCGCTTGTCCCTAATGAAGAGCTAGATGAATGGGAGAAAGAGTGTACAAGGGCACGATCAAAGCTAAAGAATATGATAGTCGCAAGGGATGACAACTTTGAGCTAAAAATTGACGAGCTCAATGGAAAAGAAATCACACAACTATGGTACAATGAATGTGGAGAGGCTTATGGTGCATGTTCCTCGGATGGGAAGCTTGTGGCTTACACATGCTTGGTTGACTTCTTACAAACACATATATTTAGGGAGCAACATGAGAAAATGTATTGTTTGCAGAGGGGTACCCGGGGGTTCCACCGTTCAAAAATACATACCTATAGGACGTGCGTTCAAGAGGTATTTATAAAACCCCTCTACCCACACTTCATCATGAATCAAAAGACCCCTCTTCCTTCATAAACTTGTAACTTTTTTTCAATTTTCCATTTTTTAACCCCTCTTGTATATGTAATTCAATAACTCTTTGGTATATAAAAAATGTTGCTACCTTTTCTTGTTCATTGATAAAAAAATGATCTATATTGGTATAATAGCCTACTCATTGCCTATTCCTTTGTATTGCATTTCTCATCAACTACCACATGCACCCAAATCTTGGAGCAAGAAAAATTACAAATTCACAAAGCACAACATTTATGCATGAAACAAGCAAATAAAAAGAGACAACTCATGGAATTCAAAGAGGAATATTTTGTGATGCTTCCCATTGAAAAGAGACGCTTTAAGAACGTAGAGACCAGTCATGTTTCCAAGCTAGCAATCAAGATAGCACCACGGTATTATGGCCCCTTTAAAACCATTGATCGTATTAATGATAATTCATTTCAATTAGCTCTCCTTGAATCTTAAAAAATTCACTAATCATATATTGTTAATGATAACTCCTTTCAATTAGCTCTTCCTGACTCTTGAAAAATTCACAACACATTTTACATAAATTTTCTTTGTCCTTTCAAACACTCTACCATCACTCTCTATCATTGATGATCAACCCTTTCTAGAAGAAGATTATGAAATCCTTGTACCTAAAACTATCATAGACCATCGAGACACTTTGACACGTCATGGTATGTTGCATGGTACGTATCTACTTAGGAATCATGGCTTCAAAACACCAAGTGGATGCCAGAGAGGTTTTTTCGCTCTCATCTTAGTATTTTGGAAGCATATCAAGATTCTAACGGCTAAAAGTTTTTATTTTTTACATGAGGTTCGTATTTGGCTAATGATT
This sequence comes from Adiantum capillus-veneris, assembly GCF_014529385.1. Lineage (NCBI taxonomy): Eukaryota > Viridiplantae > Streptophyta > Polypodiopsida > Polypodiales > Pteridaceae > Adiantum > Adiantum capillus-veneris. The sequence goes on from NC_140946.1 coordinate 75,888,814, forward strand.
GTGGTATTTCGTACTCGAGGTTATCCCTTTGATAACTCATTTAGTGGTAATTTGATGTCGAGGTTTGCCCTTTGATTGTTAGTATGTGTATTTGATACCTGAGGTTCGCCCTTTGACAACCATTTAGTGCATCATTTAGAGAAATATTTGACTAAGGTTTTGCCCTTTGTACAATGTAAAACGTGATTGTTTTTCACTGCTCTTCTTGTCTTTGTTAGAGGGCTCACTACCCAAGATCTCTTTTAGTTTTATATATTTTTTGATATGTGAATTACACTTACCTTTTTTATTTTCTCTTTTTAGGATATTATGTGATGAGTTGTGGAAAGTTCCCTATGAGTACTTTATTTGATTCTTAACATATATCGTGTGGAGATATGCCTCATCTCCACACAAATTTTGAAGATTCCTAGTTTTCTCTAATTTTTGCAACTGAGAGCAGTTGCTTCCGTATCGGGGAGGATTGTTATCACCATTACCACTTTTTGACATTTTATCTGTTTTATTCTCAAAACCATTGAAAAGAAGCAATGTAAATAGAACTACTCCCCTTTACCTACTATTATGAGAGTTTATGAAAAAATGAGCAGGCCATCTTTTAGTGCCTTGATGTTCATTTTGCCTGTTAGATATGGCCTTTTGTATGCACTACAAAGGGCTGACATTGCAACATATGCACCCTAAAAAGGCCTATTTGATTTGCAATAAGATGAATGCTTTTTTATCTCAATTTGAAAATTGTGAAGAGAGAGAGAGAGTGATTGTCTATTGGCAATGAGTGCTTGTGTGTGTGTGTGTGTGTGTGTGTACACTTGAAATTTTCTTATCCAATTCCAAAAAAGTTCTCATTGTGAAAGGCTCTCCAAAACTAAGCGTTTATTTAGTCATGACACAAATTGATATAATTTTTGGAAACCAAAAACTCACTTATGGGACAAATAATCACTTATGGGACAAATAATTCCCACATTGTGACTTACCTCAACATCATAAGTTTCTGTGAATCGTACCTAGCTAGGTATGTGGTGCCTCTCGAGTAGAAGCTCATGATGTTATGCATTGTATGAAAAACATTGAAAAATACCGTTTTCCTACATGAGAATATTTCTAAATCTTCTTGTGTATATGTTGGTTGCTTTCCACCAGTAGTTCAAGAGTCCCATCTTGTGTATGCCATTGGTGGCTTCATCGCAAACAGTGCTCTGCTTTGGAGTTGCCTACAAGCAGACAGCGCTCTGCTTTGCTATCGTCACTAGTGAGCGCGCTTAAATTTTTGCTATCGTCACAAGTAAGTGTGCTTTATTTGCTTGTGCTATTGCATTCAGTGCCTTTTTTGTAGCATTTTTAGCGCTACTTATAGTGTTAAGACTTTTTTAGCGCACTTATTTTTTAGCTCTCAAGCTTGGCCTTATGATCACGCTTCCGGCTGGCCATTGTATTGCTTGCCAAGCCCCACCATAGTGGGGGCCTCTCGCAGGAGGCGATGAGGGTATGTTCGAAGCTCAAGATGGTGGTGGGGAAGAGAGACACGATCCTGCTAATCGAGGGCTCATCCTAGTAGAGGCGCAAATTTTGTTTTTGCGTCGGAGGGGAAGAAAAGGGCTAATGAATCCTTTGCAAACGCCTCTAGTTTGAAAAACCTTTTGAAACCTAATTCCTTTGGTGTTTGTACACTGGCTGAAGAAATTCTGCACAGGGCGATCAAGCAAAGTCAGGATAAGACAAAAGATGATTACGTGTTGTAGGCAGTGTTCAATCTAGAAGAAAGCTTAGAGTCTTGTTGTGCTCACTCGGTGATACTATATTTTATGGGTCTACGGATGTCGTCCCAAGGGTTATCGGAGTGGAATATGGAAGGGGGGAAAGGAGAAACATATCGAGCAACAACACACACACCTCTCTATAGCGCAAATGAAATCACAACAACCCGATTCTCTCAAAAAAACACATTGAACAACAAAACTCCACTGCAATCACTGCACACACCCAATCCCACAATCACACAAAAAAGCACAACTTACTCCATTTGAATCATCATAATCGCTTCTCAGTTCTCAACCACACACATAACACCTCTCTCTCTCTCTCTCTCTCTCTCTCTCTCTCTCTTTGCACACACACCAAATGGTTCGGGGGGCTCACACACAGCCTACACACATCGACGCCTTTGCACAAGAGAAGAGAAGAGAAGAAGGGATAGAGGAGACAACACCAGAGACGATGCAATCAAAGCTTGCTTCTTTTCCCAAGTGATTGGCTATGGTAAAGCATACACAAAGAGGCTCTCTCAAGCTCTATCTCCTCCTCTATCTTTGCCACAACCTTTGAAAATAGCAGGTTATAAAAACTAAAATATCTTCCAAACGGTGCAGAATTAGCCTATGTGCGTGAAAGACCAAAATGTCCAGAACAACCGTTTCCTCTGATTTGTGCAGTTGTCTTTAGAAAAAAAAAGTTTTACAAAAAAATTACAGAAATAGGACTTTTTGGCTCTCCTCCTGCAGGAAACTTAAACCACACACCCAATTTCCTCTTTATCACCAACCACACGACCTTCACTTCCCAACTTGCCTTGCATGGCCTCAGAGGCTTTTCATATGAAAAACACTTCTTTAAGGCATCAAATCTTTACCTTGTTCCACATAGCCCCATAAGTCATGCACATCATGAATTCCTTCACCTGCACTGGGTCTTCCCACCTTCTCTGACATTCTAGCACACATTTGTAAGCACCCTTGCACTGCTTTCTACAGTTTCTGGCATCGACACTTTTTGGATGCACTAGCGGCATTGGCGAAAAATAACAAAACTGCGATTTGCCAATTCATAGTGGTGGGCAAAGGCTTTTATGTGGTAGGATGTGCCTCCAAGCAAACTATCCAGGTTCTGGTTATAAGAGGAGGCATCTACGGGGTTTCCCACTTCGCTTATGCTATACCTTGAATAGCTAGCTCGTGGGTTAGTTTACCACGAAGCCAGGAAAAAATTGTCAAAAAACAATGCCGATGTGTCGAATCTCGAAGAGAACACGATGCCGATGCCGAATCTTGGATGCTAAAAAGTCGTCGATGTAGATGGAGAGCCGAATGCTCTATCTCTCTCTCCGAGAGGCTACGATGGCCTCTCTCTCTCTCTCTCTCTCTCTCTCTCTCTCTCTCTCTCTCTACTTGCATGGCTGGAAAGCACCAATATTCGTGTGTGTGAGTGTGTGTGTGTGTGTGTGTGTGTGTGTGTGTGTGTGTGTGTGTGTGCGCTGCTGAGAGCGCACACACACACACACACACACCTTTTTCCTTCTTTGCCATAGCACATTGTGGATCTCCTAGCACTACTAGCTTGTTTTTTCACACTAATAGATTTCCCTTGCATTGGTCTTCAATTTGTGAGCTTTATTGAATGTCAAGTTATGCGGTACATAAAAAGGACAAGCTTTGATTTGCGTAACAATTTCTATTGCACTGCTTTGATTCCAAAGCTTTTGCAAGGTTCTAAAGGTTTTACAAAAATTCAAAGCTCTCTTCAACTTGCAAAAAATTTGAAGATTCTTCTTCCTCTTTGTTGCTAATGTAAAAACCTTAGCCACGCTCGAAGCTCTATCACACATGAGAGAGGGAGCCTAGGGTGCTCTCTAAGCAGGCTCTGAGTTTGTGTCGAGAGGGAAGAAAAGGAACAAAGAGGAGAGATGGGATGAACCACACTACAATGGGAGTGCATGCTTAGGGTTCCTTTATTGTATATATGAAGGAGATTATTGGTGACTTAGTTAGTGTAGGCTTAGACATCTAAAGGGACGGCCACTGGCTCTTTATCCCAGCAATTATGAGCACTAGTTTAAGGATAACATGAGATGATAAATCTCTCTTTGTAGAGCTTGGCACATGCATTTGGCATCATGTAAGAGTGCCACATTCACCAGTTCTCACCAAAATGAAGCCCTGCTTTTGGCTATACATTAAACGTGTTTTTACCTCTTTTCAAGTAATTCAATAATTGAGTTCTACTTTCATTTTCGCTCTTTTTCTAATGTGTAAATATATGTTAATCATGAATGGTTCTTTGCTCAATCCTCCATAGTTCCATACTTAATAGCTTCTTTCTTCTACATGTATTTATTTATCGATTAAAAGTCCCAATCAAAATAGACAGAAACCACTTTGGATAAATATAGGAATTGAAAAGTTTCTATTTAGAACAAACATATACGTGTTGCAATCAATGTACAATGTAGGCTTAAAGCCATTGCCAACATGTCTTGTACCTAGCCACTCACTCATCTACTAAACAAGCACGCCATACCATGTGATCATAATTAACATATCAATCCTCAATGCGTCATCATTAAAAACAATTCCAAATAAACAATAAACAATTAGTCAAATATCCATTCCCATTGCAATTAAGAGAATCTTGAACTTTTTTGTTGCAATAAGCAATCATAATTTAAAAACTATCACAAAACATTCAAGAAACTTGAATAACCTTTTGAAAATATCGTAATATGACTTTTATGTTGTATTGTGAACTTGATTCCTTTTCTTTTAGTGACAACACTAGAAGTTGGAGCTCTCAAGAAGAGAAAATGCAACATGTCACGTCAGTCGATTGTTGATGCATGTATGAGCCTTTATTGTGATTGTCTTATTAGCAAATTGTGAACGTCCACAAGGTCACACAATGCCTATAGATATGCATAAAGGCTTACAAAGGGGTAGCTGAATATTGTATATGAATTTCTACATGGAGCTAGTGCTTCAAGTTCAATATGTCGTTTGGTTGTGTGTGTAGATGTGTGGGATTTTAATAAGAGAACGCTTTTGGTGTTTGATTTCAAGCTTTTAGAGATTGAGGTCTTTTATTGGAAAAAAGGAAGGAGAGAGAGAGAGAGAGAGAGAGAGAGAGAGAGGTGCATGTGTGCAACACCATGTCATAGTTGTCACTTTGTGGTTGTTATATTAATGTAAGATAATGCTTTGATTAAATAAGCTAATTGTAAGAAACAAACTTGGCCTGATTGCCACTTTATGTAAGCGGAGACCTATGTATTGGACGTAAAAGCTTGCCACGTTTGCTAGAAAATATTAGCACATTCAAACAAATAATGTTGTAATAATTTTCTTGGAGTTGGAGGAATTCAATGAGATAACATGCTACACTTTTAATATGCAATATATGTGTTCAAGATATGAATTATTTTTGTGAAGCATATTTGGAGCATTCAAAATTAAATATAAGACTAGAAGACAAAATGGTAGAAACATTTGTGACTCCTAAAATGAAGCGAATTTCACAATGTATCATAGTACTGACTTGTATGGGATAATAGAAGCCAACACATCCCTCTAATATTTTGCAACATATTAAAAACCACCTAGACACTAGTAGTATCTAAACGGGACTAATGCTAGATAGAGTTCCACTAGGGTCGCATAAGCCATTTCCCATTACAAGTTTTTTTTGAAGGCCATATACCAAATATGAAATTGACGTCTACCAAGCTTCAAGTAAAAACTTTGACAATAACTGATCAATGACACCAGGTTACCAAGCCATATCCCAAACATGACCTACTTATTTGTCAAAGTAATGTGAAACAAACACATGAAATGGAGTGAAGCTTTGCTACACTAGGACATGGTAGTCTAAAAGTCTTGATACGATGGTTTGAAGTTCCAAAATTGAGATATCATCTTATGTGTCAAGGCATGAGCGCTGTGAAATGAAAATTGTCACCTTAGGTTTTGATGCATGAGAGAATCTACAATGTAGGTAGTGTGGAATAACTTGAAAATCTCATATGTTTTCCGCACCTTTATACATATGCATTTGCCATGCGAAAAACTATGCACCTAACTTTGATATTGCATGTGATTTTGAACCTCTTCAGTCAAGCGTGATACAACAGAAACACCAATGGTGGTGAGAAGTTTAAGCTCTTCTTCGAGGCAATTAACAGCAAGGAGATTATTTTGCAACATATAATATGTAATTGTATGGAACTAGTGGAGCATGAATATTTTAGTCATAAACATGTAGTTGTCCAGATCTCATCTTGAGTACCCTTCTTTATATTATTTTAGCCAAGACAAATGAAAAGCAAGATTAGCTCACTTTAAAGAGATGGTGGTCATTGTTCTATAATTAATAGAGATTTTGTGGGTTTGTCAGACTTGAAGGAATGTGTCATTCCAAGAGAATCAACAACATATCACTACCACAGCCATTTCCCTTCCGAAAAGACCAAATTTATGCTGAAAGGCAACAAGGACATTCTATGCAATGTCCAAAGAACAAGCACTGAACACTATCTGAATCAACCACAGGCCATTTACTATACGATTGAGAAGACAAGTTAACAAGTCTCCAAATTTAATTTAAAAAAAACGCACCCATAAAGCACCCATAATATATACGCCCACAAACTTATACTTGGAAGTGGCTTTAAATATGAGATCTCTTTGCTTATAAAATGAAGTCTTCTCCTAAAATACACCAGCAAGACATTAAGCAAAAAAGAAGATTAGCTCTGAAATGTAGAGGAATGGCAGTGCGATTTTTCCAATCCAAGCTTAGGAAATAATTCAAGAATAAGGAATAATGCAGGCTTCACAATTTTACATACAAAACAGGAGGCGGCGTTCATGACAATACTGGGTAGCTAGTGAGTTATTTTTTGGGAGAAGAATTTCTAAAGGATAGCCAAGATGTCTAAACATGTATACATTTTGGGACCCTCCCAAGTATGGGATTCAAAAGTAGCATCACTACCGAGCTAAATCATTAGATTTAACATGCAAACAAGAAACGAAAGCATACCATATCACTATATGCTTACAGTTTTGAATCGCCTTCATCAATGCTTCAGGGAAAGTAATGGCAGCAAAAACTTGTCCTAAAACTACTTACATAGGGTGAAAGCCAAATTCTCTCTTTTTTTGTGTGCAAGATGCTCAAAATAGTAAGAGAGATTATGGTGTAGCATGGGCAAAACAAAGAGCACCCAGAGGCTTTCGAACCAAACCTCCAAACCTATTTTCAATTAAATTTATAAAGCTTTGTCTGCCCCCTAAACCTAATTTCAAATAAATTTATAAAGCTTTGACTGCCCCCTACTGGCTCTTTTCCATTTCATTTTAGGGAATCTCCAGAGATGCCTTTCACTCGTAAGGTTCGCAAGCCACACAGAGTAGTTCTCCATGATAGAGAAAACCCAAGGTTGAACACGGGCAGCACAGACATTAGATTTTTTGGACTTCCAGCAAGCCAGTAAGCCACGCATTGTACACTGCCTATCCTCGCCCTCTTCCTAGCTTTATAAAAAAAAAGATGCAACCGTGCTTCCCCCGATGCCTGCACCTGCCACCCACATGCAGCCAGTAACCCTTGCCTTTGCACTCTCTCGTCCTTGTCATGCGCTGGGTGCGCCCATGCTCCGCCTCCTCATTCCTTCAGCATAGCATGCCACATCCCTTCCTCGCTTCTTGCGGGTGACCGTTCCCCCCAGCTGCCCTCCTCCCCAGCTCCACCCAGCTTTCCTTTCATTCATTTCCCCTAAATCCACAAAGGCATCTCCTTGAGATTCTGCTTAAAAAAATGGTTCCAAAATCGTGACGACCTATTACTCTTGCCATCCTAAAAAGAACTAAATTTATACACGCTTGATGTAATAGCTTTGCTCATTGTCTTTGAAACTTTGTCATTGCCCAACAAAAACATTTCATATGTGCCAACTACTCAAAACAATATGTTCATAAGCAAACAAACACTTCTGATTATAAGTCCCCATCTAAATAGAACTCCAAGAAGAAGTTCCATCTACAGTTGATGATTTCAAAGCTTGCATTATTCATTGTCACCGTAACAAATTTGACACTATCAGCTCGCATAAATGGACTTGCAATTTCATAATTGCCTACCTTCAACATATCTTTTACTTTCATGCAAGCTCCATTCTTTGCAACATATTGATGACTTAAACAAAAGACTATGTACATACCAAATGTCAGTAACGCCACAAAAGATAGATGCAAATGGAAAACCAGCATATAACACTCGTGTCAACAAAGCAAAGCATGTTTCAACTTGTGCTGGAAAAAGAGAAACTAAAAATGGTTTCCATAGTCTCCACCCCCCCTCGAATGCCCACATAATCAAGATACTTGTAGGCACAGAGCTCAAGCATCTAAAATATGCCCATTAAATCATGCCAAGAACAGTAAGGTCCTATTATGTGTGTGCTGTGTGTGAATATATCTTAACATTACATGCAAGCCTACTATGTTCAGTACCATGCCCTACCTATTACTCTCCCTCTTTAAGGTGTACAAGTCTTCGTATTTTGACTAGTGATAGCCCCCTCTCTCTCTCTCTCTCTCTCTCTCTCTCTCTCTCTCTCTCTCTCTCTCTCTCTCTCTCTCTCTCTCTCTCTCTCTCTCTATATATATATATATATATATATATATATATATATATATATATATATATATATATATATATATATATATATATAAAAAAGGTCCCCAACCACGTCACTAAGGAGTCACCCGCGAGCACCAAGATATCCTTATTTACCCCTATATACGTTTCCTCCTTTGTAAAATCTATCCTTTTTGTCTTACAAAACCCCCCTATTGTACACTCACGTGCCACCATACGATTTGAAATACCCAGGGCTTTCAGGGTTCGCAGCTAGCAAGAGTGGTTCTTCTTTTTTCTCGGAACAGTTCAGAAATAGGTAACGGATGTCTACCACCCACAGGCAAGGGAAAAGGAGAGCCACAATACTTCCTTTACAGAATGATAGTACAAGGTCGACTGAATGTAACAATAACATCAAGTCCTGGAGTTTTCTTGCCTTGCTATGGGCAAGAAATGTTCATAACCCTGGCCTTAAGACTATACAAAGCTCATCAAAAAATGCTATAATTACTTCAGCAACCCCAGGTCAGCCTTTGCACTGAGAAAATTAACTACTTTCTGTAACTGTGGAAAGGGAAAATAGAAAAGGAAACAAAAATCTCCTACCACTACAGCCTCCTCAAACTCGAAGAAAAGCTATTCATACAGAAGCTTCTTCAGTCTCTTGACCCCCTCTGCAGCTGTCTTGTTAGTAGGCTCAAAAACAAGAGCTTGCCCAAAATCTGCAATAAACAGAAACTTGACATCAGTAAAGGAGCTCATTGCACGACAAGTTGTGGTGCAAACAGTACTCCTCAAATACCTAATTTCCCAGCAATATATATATTCCGTCAACATCTCAGAGAGCCACACAAAAACTTTAGACCAGCTATCAGTAATGGGCTAGACGAGAATTCACACTTCTACAATCCTAACAATGCTTTGTTCTTTCCTTGCGTTAATGAAGCCTTTAACTTGTCAACTGGACTTTTCTCCTTCTTCAGACACTTTTCCGCAATGACCACTCTCACCACAACTAAAGCTCTTTCCTTGCTTGTACCACTCAGCCTTTTTCTCTACTGTCAACTGAGTCTCGGTTGACCGCTTCCCTTTAAGAAGTTCTTGACATTTTTATGACCCTTCATGGTCTCGTAAGAAGCTGGCTTTGATCCTGATGCATCATTAGCAAAGGTTAAAAATCCTGTGAGCGGTGCATTACCATCCTGTGCATGGACCATCATGCCTTGTATGGCCGTTCGTGCCAGTTTGGGACACCAAATTTGGGTACAGCCGGCAGCTGGTCCTGACCCAAATGCCACATGCAGCTGCCACATCACCTGCTGACATGGCTACTAAATCAGCTTGTCAACATCAGAAGGCCCCTGCTGCCATGTCAGCCATCTGTCACAGGGCTTCGTACCCCATCATCAGCCAGCCAGTTACCAGGCCACCACTCTGCCATGCCACATCATGACAACCCTTTCCCACTTTCCTCTGCCACCCTTGAAAACCCCAATCATTGGGCCACCATCCATCGACAGAGAATCGCTTCCGCAGAGGAGCTCATGTCCTGCACAAGGAATAATTTGACACAACCATGGGATGGAGCTTCAAAAAACTCTCACATCCGCGTTTCAAGATCTTGCTAACACATACCAAAATGGGATGTTTTGTAAACATCAAACACTAAATTGATAGGAGGCTCCCAATCATACGCTAAAAGAAAACTAGCAGGAAGTCGCACAATGAAGCAAACTCAAACCAAAAAGCCTCCCAACTGCATCATCAAAATACTGATAGAGCTCAATGTGTCTTAACTCCAATCCATTTTTTTGGCTCTGTTGCTATAGCCAGCTCACCATGACTAGAATGATCCTCAAGCATCTGAAACATAAACTTGACCATGGGAGTAAAATCTACCACCCTGGAACACTGGACCGTTTAAAATGTACTTAAGGAAAAATAAGACAGTCTGCAATGATCCATCTCTTAGCTATGACTAAGGAGTCTCCGCGGACCATAAGCGAAGAAACAACTCCAAAAAATCATCACGAGGGGATTCCTGAAGGCAAGACAAACAAGTCATCAGAGAGTGACACTCTCTCTGACCATGGGTGTCCACTCCCTCTAGCGAACTATATACAAATATCCATCTATAAGAGGCACACTGCAAATGACATCAGAGGAAAGTGTTTCAGAGTCTGGCCTCCGTGTGCTCTTCAGGCTTCTGCTTTCACCATTGTATCCAGCGATTTAGCGTGGATCTAGTACTTTGCACCAAACACAAGGGACACTTTACTTCACTTGAAAGAATGAACTGAACTGAATGAGAGAGAGAGAGAGAGAGAGAGAGAGAGAGAGAGAGAGAGAGAGAGAGAGAGAGAGAAATGAAATGAAATGAAATGTTATATTAACGTCTTCAAAAGGCCAAAGTGACCTATGAGACCAGAAAGTTACAATGCGGTGTATCTGATACAAAGTCAGATTAGTAAAATAAATTAAACTAGGATAACAAAATATAAATACTGCAGGATCCTAAACTAAGCAATACAATGTGAAGACAATATGGGAGGGGAGTAGAGATCCATCTTCATCTGCACTCTGGACGACGAAAGAGTATGGCTCGAATCCTTTGCTGTAGCCTCCTTCGAAACTGTGTAGCTCCTCTTCTCCATCGAGGTCGTCTAGATCTCCCTAGCTCCAATGCTCGGTCTATGAGAATGCCAATAGTGCGGGTAGACCTCTCCACTGTTGGCTGCTCCTCTGTCTGTTCTTTTGGGTGTACAATATCTAGTGTAAAGAATCTGTGATCTGTCTCTGGGGTTGTCTCTCTTCGGCTCTCCTCAGTAAAGTTTCTCTATGCCTGTGCAACTCAAGTAGATATAGCCCAAGACATCTCCGATCCTCGTAACTCATGACCCTAGATAGAGGCCCAAAACCTTCTCTGAATAGACAATGAAAACGGCCTCGTATCTCATAGTACACTGTGCAATGACATATGTAATGTACTTCTGTCTCTGGCTCTAGATGGCATAAGCTGCATATCCTACTATCTGCTGGTGTCCCTCAGAATCTGCCAGTCTCAATCTCGAGCTGATGTGAGGGCGTGCGTATCTGGCCAATGGCACAACGCAAACCATGAGAAAGATGCGTGTCCATATAGCTAGGTCGAATCACAAACCCATCCCCCGTGAGATGGAGAAGATGCTCTCTATAGAAAGCCATCTTTGTGCCCAACTCCTGTAACGGCTCTATCCATGTCCTCCTCGTGTCCAGCTGGATCAGATCATGACGAATAAGTCTATTAATCTCTACCCGTGTCAAAGACCTCAAGGGTGCCTGTAGAGAGTATTGAAAAGGAGGCAACCTGTCCATGGTGAAACCATGTGTCTGAAACCATGATGCCATCTATGCAAACCAGCATGATGTATCCCCATTAAGAGCTAATTGTCTGGAGGACTCTAGAGCCACCCTGGCATATCTGTCTCTGGTAGTATCCCACAGACTGTGTACAAAGGAGACTGATCTGGTAAGCGCCTCAATCTCCATGGGGGGGGGCAGCTAATTCCGCTCGAATGATATCATGCGGTACGGAAGCCTTGGCTCTAATTAGCCGAGAGATCATAGATACCAGGGGCTTCTCCATAGGCCTCCAGCCATCCTGGCCTATAGAAGGTCCCCAAACCTGCACCCCATATAACATAGTAGAAGCAACCAAAGTATCAAAGAGCCATAACTTTGTCCTAGGTTCCTGGGACTGAACCTGCGAACACATCCTCTCCATTCCTCCCAGAGCCGCACTAGCTCTAGTTAGTCTAGTCTCTGCTGCTCTTCTCAAAGAAAATCTCGGCCCAGTAAAGACTTACCCCAGGTAAGTGTATGCATCTGTATACTCCACAATCTCCTAACCATATTTGAAAGTAGGTACTGATCTCCTAATCCATTGCGGTGTGGTGTTAAACACCATAACCTTGGTTTTACCTAGGTTTCCACACAATCCACTATCCTCTGCAAAACAGCATAGTGCATCCAAATGTCGTTGCATACCTTCTCGTGAGTCTGATATCAGCACAATATCATCAGCATATAGCAACAATGGGATCCACGTCCCTGCCAGCTGGGCACCCCTGTCACCCTCTCTGTCAATGTACTCAGACACCTCATCAACATACATACCAAATAGATTAGGAGACAATGGGCAGCCTTGTTTCACTCCAATAGTAGAGTGAACTAAATCAGATACCCCTTCCGGAGTGCGTACATGTCCTACCACTGATCTGTACAAAGCCATAATCCCCCAAATCACCTCTATGGGCACCCCCATCTCTTGCAGTCTGCGCATCAATCGAGCTCTTGGTACCATGTCAAATGCTTTGCGAAAATCCACAAAGCTACAATAGATCCATCTCCCATGTGATCTGCCCTCCTCAATGATGGCCCTGAGTGTCAGAATATGATCAAGAGTAGAGAAACCCCTCCTGAAGCCGGCCTGACCCTTTGCTCGTACACCCTCGCCCTCTGCCCAATTATTCAAGTGGTTCTCCAAAATAGATGCATACAACCGTGCCAATGTGTGTCCAACTTTAATAGTGCGGTAGTTCCCAAGCTCTGTAGGGTCCCCAGCCTTGAAGATGGGCACAATATTAGACAACCTCCAAGTCTCAGGTAATCCCTCACACATGGCACGATTGAACAACACTGCAAGAACCTCCATCAACATATCCCTGGCATGTATAAAGTGCTCCGCTACTAGACCGTCATGATCATAAGCCTTCCTGGTCCTCATCCTGTCGATGGCCCTTTGTACCATCTCAGGTGTAAAGAAAGTGCTCGTAGCTGGGCAAGGCTTGGTAGGGTCTGGAAGGGGTTCCTATCCAGAAACCGTATATAATGATGTCGCATATAGGCCCCACACATCAAGTGAAGTAATCACTGGGGTTGGGAGTGCTCATGGAAGAGTTGCCATGCCTCTCCTGAGTCCCTACTCAAGAACATCTGATGTAAGTCTCGTTCCATCTGAGCTAGGTAAGCTCGCTTCTTCCGTCGCACAAGGCGTCGAAAAGCAATCCGAGACTGTCTGTAAGTGATGACTCCTAAAAGAAGATCCCTCTGAAGCTGGGCTCTCATCTCTCTGCATTCCTCATCATACCAACTATTCTGGGGCATGCTCCCAGAATGACGTCTCTTGCCCGGCTGAGTGTGTGGGTATGCCACTGATGCAGCCCCATATAGTGTCTCAGTCAATAGAGTGGTGCCCTCCTCTACTGAGAGGCCTGTATCATTTGTACCAATTGTGCCTTCCAATAGACGGTCCCAAATCTCCTCTCTATAAACGAAATCAGTCTCCGGAGTAAATGTATAGCGGCTGTGTGACTTGCCTCCTGATGTCTAGGTTGTACTATATTGAAATTTGACGGACAGTGTCAAGAGAGCATGATCTACACTATGCCCACTGGCCTAGCTCCCGCTGTGAGATCCTGAATGCAGGGGATAAAGCTCGGTTGTGTCATAACATAATCCACTGTACTGGCCCCATGTCTGTGTGGAAAGCATGTGAAACCGGCTGCTCCAGGAAATCGCTGTAAGCCATTAAGTATAGCTAATCCATGTGTAGTCATCATTTCCAGGAGGTATCTCCCATATTCCGTCTGCTCTCTATCATCTGAGCATCTGTCAAGTCCCAACTCACCCACATCCAGCTCTCTAAGCATCTCATCTGAAGTGTCGTAGAAGATTGTCTGCGAGTTGCCCGTTCGGGCATTGAAGTCCCCTAGGAGAATGATATCACCATGCCTAGAAAACTCCCATGTGTCATCATCTAGTATAGAGAAAGGCGACTGCCCTCTGGATGCAACATACACTGATGTACTCGGAGGAAAGTAACATATGGCAATATATAGGAATCGACCTGTGTCAGCTCTCAGTTTTACCCACATATATCTAGCATGATCATCTCTTCGTACAATATGGAGTAATGGTTGTAGTTCCTCTCTGAATAGCATTGCTACTCCTCCTGAACCTCTACTCCCATGCTCAGATCTCGCATTTGTCTTGTGAGCTGTCTCCCATCTGTATCCCACCACATGTGGCATCACCTGTCCAGGGGCTTGATGAGTCTCTGAGAAGAATACAATATCCTTGTCTTTGAAACTGTCCTCAAATGCACCCACGTCCAACCTCATAGACGCATTACAATTCCAGGTAGCCATCTTTAGCGTGGTCCCATATGTCTTGCACCGTCATGCAGTGCGCCGCTCTAAAATCACCACCCGTCCAACTCTATAGAAGGCCATCTTTCCCTTCTCCCTTGCCGCTGTAATCTCTGGCATTACCTCTCTCATATGTGCAAGCTGTGACAAAGTCAGGTCATCACCAAGGAAAATACCTATCTTTTTGAGAGTAGGCCTCTTCCTCAAGAATTCCTTCTTCTCTTCCAACGAGGGGAAGCATAGTATGAGAGCTCTCCCTTGTGAAGACTCTCCCGTGCCATCACTTTTCTTACCTACCCTCCATGCCTTTGTGTGCAGAGGCTTCTCCATCCCCATCATGGATGTAAGGCTTGTGACCTCTTTCTCCACATTGTGTATGTCCTTGAGACCAGTCACTCACATGCAGTGCTCGCATCCGCCTTCTTTGTTCCTCTTCGAGGGTCATGTTGATAAGCGTCGGTGTACAAGGAGTTTCTTGGCCTTTCCCTTTCTTGGCGACCTCAATCCATTTTTCGGCCTCGTCCGCCTTTTTCTGTGTCCTTGTTATCATCTCCGCCCATGAAGATGTCTTTGCCACACTCAATTTTTCTTCCTCTGTGATCATCCTTACCTGTTCCATGATTTCCTTGATTTCATCTATTACCGAGGGCTGAAATTCGCCTTCCTCTAGTCCACATCTTACTCTATCAGCGAGCTCCTGTTTGAGGGCTGAGACTTCGTCTTTGAGTGTCTGTATTTCTTCGTTAAGGCTCTCTTTCTCCTTCTTCCATTGTGCGCCTTCATTGAAGACCATCTGAAGGAGGTTGGCCTTCTCCTTCCACCATCCTTCCATCTCTGTTTTCCACTCCTTCATTTCCCTCTCCATCTGCGCCATCCGCTTGTTCGTTAGCATGAAGGTTGCCTTTGCTCGCGACTTGCAAACAAGTTAGACATTGACGGCATCCATGTCCTATGCAGAAGAGATTGCTTCCATGCTTTGTTGTTCAAGAGATGTATCGGGTTCACTTACCATTTCGCACACAGAACTTTCCACTGAAACCTACGCGTATGATGTCGCATATGATATCCAGCTGAGCTACGCGTATGATGTCTTCCCAGCTACATGTAGGATGCCTGATGTCACCAGCCAATGGCAATTCCATTTTTGTTTATTTTCTCTTTCTTTGGGGAATTTCGTTTGTTTTACCTTTTGGAAACACCCCTCTGGAAATCTAACTGCCTTGCATTGCATAGCCAGTGTGGAAGTGCTTAGAGAGAGTCCAAGCCTAAGGGCTAAAGAGCACTAAGGTTGGACAAGGACTATGGTTAGCCAAAGTGGGGTCATTGGCCAGCCAAAGCGGAATCCTTTGCTACATATCCTTTTCAATTCTGGGTGTGGCTGCAGTGTACAAAGAGGGTCAGATGACCTAGAAGAATGTAATGGCAGAAACTCCTAAATTTTAGGGACTGCTATTTTTGGACGGCAAAATGTCTTCGCGTCATTACGTGCAGTTTGACATGGGGATCATTTTGTTACTCTGTGGCCAAGTCAACAGAGGCTGCAGGTGAGAAATTTTTAGACCCGAGGATCTGAAGCGGGAAAATGCACAAATGAGTGACACTTGGCACTCTGAGGCCAATTTACTACTTAAAGAGAAGACAAAAACGTGATTTTCAGCTGTGAGCTCGTTTTTGAGTGTTGTCACAAGTGGGAGAGCTTCAATGGAGTGTTGGCTTACCCTCTATGTACAGTGAGGTGCAGGATGTCATGACCGGCACACCTCTCACTGCTCTCTCTCTCCCCTATTCTTTCTCTCTCCCCTATTCTTTATGGTTATGCCCCTCTAGTAGGCTCATCAGATTGACCATGTACAGTCTTGTGGTTTGATGCTCTATTGCTGAGACAAGAGCCTCCCTGAACAGGAACAGAAGTAGCTAACTGCTACTCCAAAGCAGGGAAACGAGAGGGTGATAACCTCTCAAGTAAACACACAAAAATCAGCACTGTTTTATTGCTGATTTTGGGCTGTTTTGGGACTGTTTTGTGCTCGGAATCATGCCAGAATCAAGGGGCACGTAGTCCAAGGCATTGGAAACAGTGCAGGGACAATTGACAGCTGAAATTAGGTCAAAACCAGGTCCTAACCAGAAAATACAGCGGTCTGAAATTTACTGTTTTGCAGCCGTATGGATGCCAGATGCATTGGGAACAGTGCCCAATTGTCAGAGAACCACTTCTGGGAAGTGTTGGGGCTCAAAACAAGTGAAAAACCAAAAATTCCAGTGAGCTGTAATTGCTCTTTTTGAGTTGGAATCAGAGGGTTTATGCCAGTGGAAGTGAGTTACAACAGGGGAATTGGTTTCGCGCAAGTTTTGGGAATGTTATGCTGCCGAAATTTGGCCAAATCAAGTGGTATCTAGTTGGATATAGACAAAGGATTCCCAGGACTCTACTTTGTAAATTTACCCTCTCAAAGTATAAAGAAATACCGAAAGGGACGTCAATTTTGGGGCCTACAGGTTGTCGGCGTCTACTCAGGGCATTCTAGCTTCCAAGCCGTGTGTGTATTCAAGTGTTAATTCCCGTTGCAGGTTTCCTTTGCAAAGTACTCTGTGTGTGTCTCTAAAGTAAAGAATTTCGGGTCAATTTTGGAGCCGTTGTGTTGCCAAAATTTAGCCAAAACAGGTGTTGTATTGCTGGATACAGATTAGGATTCCCAGAACTCTGATTTTTGCAAGTTTGGGGCTGTTTCGATGCCCTAAATCCTTCCAGATTCAAGGGACAACTAACCCAAGGCGCAGGGAACAGTGCAAGGGCTACAGGGAGCTGAAAACAGAGAAAAACCAGTCAATAACGAGAAATTACAGAGGCTGGTTATGCTCTGTTTTGGTCAATTAAAGGTGGAATCGGGACAAGGACAGTGGTCTCCTTAGGATTCCCTACTTGCAGACTGTTTTGGACAGGGTTCTGCGCCGTTATGCTACCCAAATTCCTCCAAACAGGATAGAAACTGCGGGATACAGGTTTAGTGCTATAAGCACTCTTTGTACTTCCTCTTAACTATAAAAGAATAAAGAAATACCGAAAGGGGCGCCTATTTAGGGGCCAATCTAGTGTCTGACTCGCATACAGATGCATTCTAGCATCTGTATCCCATTCCCCTCTCTTGTGACATTATAGCACAGATAGAATAGACGACTAATAATGGGTGAAAGCTAAATCAAGGTTTGAAGTAAAGTCTACCGCCCTTTTTGAAGTTAACAAGCCGGTTACACCTGACCTACGCGTAGAATGACGACCTACGCGTATGGTGTCTGTTGACCTACGCATATGATGACCCTCCTACGCGTATGGAGTAAAAGCGCCTACCTATGTGAATGTTTTGCCGCCTACAGGTATGATGATGCCGCCCGTGCGCTCTTGCCGACGTCTACGCGTATGATGTCTCCGTCGGTATTGTTTTCGCCTGCGTAACTGACCACCAGCTGCTGTCCAGCTTTTATGCAGTAAAACCTTATATGATAAGAGAGCCTTGCGCCAGATGCCTTAACTCCCAGCACTGCCCAAAGCTGTCCTGCTCATATCACGCAGCCCCTGGCTGCTTGAGAATGCCTGCAAGTGAAGGCTACCCGAAGGGTGCAAAGCATGTACCCTGCTGAATGTAGATGATGCACTCCCCAACGGGTCTGCCCCAGCTTCAACCCCTGTAGGAAAAGAGCGTCTACGCAATCCCCTGCTGGAGATAACCCGCGCAATCAACAAGCCCGCTCAGGGCGCAAAATGTACCTGCTCGGAGCCCCCATCTGAGGTACTGCTCCGCTGCAAGAGCTCGAGATAGAGCCCTCTGTGATATCCCGAGCACAGCCGTACTGTGGCTGCTCCGACCTGCAATAGTGTGCTGAAAACAGCCCTTCCAGGACGTGCCCTGTGGTATCCGAAAGCAGCCCCCGCTGGATGGGAGGCCTGCTGTATGCACCCGAAACCCAGGATGTAGGGGCGCAACCTGCTACCCCGCAACCTGCTCCTGAGAGAGAGAGAGAGAGAGAGAGAGAGAGAGAGAGAGAGACGAAATGTACTCTATGTATCCGTGTCGTACGCTAGGGTTTTCTGCTGTCTGTAGGGGCCCCTTCAACCTCGCGCTCAGCACCCCGCCAGAGAGAGAACTGTCCTCCTCGCTGCAGAGAGACCCTCGCGCTCAACCCACCAGAGAGAGAGAGAGAGAGAGAGAGAGAAAAGAAGCGAATTTTTAACGTAGTGGGAAACTATCCCAAGAGACCTCAAAGATCTATCCGACAAGAGTTGAACTCAAGCCTTGTTAGTCAAGAGGGAAATGGCATAACCAATCTACCACACTTGGGTGATAGAAAGGTTATACGATTTTCCTCTTTTTATTAACACACTCACACACCCCCACACACACACACCCAAGAAGAAGAGAACTTTTAACGTCGTGGGAAACTATCCCAAGAGACCTCAAAGATCTATGCGACGAGAGTTGAACTCAAGACTGGTTAGTCAAGAGGGAAATGGCATAACCCATCTACCACACTTGGGTGATAGAGAGGTTATACCATTTTCCTCTTTTTATTAACACACTCACACACCCCCACACACACACACACACCCGAGAAGAAGAGAGAGAGACGACATAAGATGTCGGGTCCCAACCGTCAAGGGCCCCCTTGCTCTGTTGCCAGAGCAAGTACTTTCTTAATTCTTGCACAATGCTGATACAATGACTAAATGTTGAGATACAAATGCTAATGGGTATTGATGCTACTGATGCTGGGTACTAGGTACTGATGGTACTACAGGTACTGAGGTACTGAGAGGTTCTATGTCGACGAGGATGATGATGGCGACGACGGGGTCTATGTCAATGATGATGATGTCGACGACGAGGTATTGATGGGTCTATGTCGATCACAATGATGTCGACGACGAGGTATCAATGGGTCTATGTCCATGACGATGATGTCAACAACGAGGTATTAATGGGTATATGTCGACGACGAGGTTCGAGGATCTATGTCGATGACGATAACGCGACGAGGAGGTACTGCTGGATCCTTATGCCAAGCCAAGGCACAAGGGGTACTAGGTGCTGGGGTATTGTGTCAACGACGACGATGGTTCTATGGTTTGAATGCCTGACTAGCTAATCGTGTTGATGGTAAGGGTACTGTAACCACGACGAAGTTGGTGCTGGAATCTGCGACGCTCCAAAGGGTGAAAACGCTAGCTGTCCCAAACTGAAAACGCTGGTCTTGCTCTGCTGAAAACGCTGCTTCTACTCTGCTGAAAACGCTGGTCCTGTCTCTGAGAAAACGCTGGCTGGTCTTGCGGCATGGTCTGGTGCCCCGCCAAGTCCCTGGGTTCACTACCTTCTACAAGCGCCCTATGGGCTGCATTTATAGGATGAACTGGCTAGGTCGAGCAGGGTCTAATTCAGCCCCACGATTCCATTAAATTGTCCCCAAGTGTCACTTATTAATTAAGTGTCCACATAAGAGGTGGTTCAAGCAGCACAAAATGCCTACATGGTAAAATGTTGTAATGTCCAAGCGAGGGTATGCAACTATGACAGGCTTGGGTATGCACGTCCTGCTAAAGGCTCACAAAGTGCCAAGCTAGGTCCTAAGCTAATGACTCGTGCTAGAATGTAGCAGAAGCATGTCTACGTAGCGCAAGTGAAGTGCCCACGTGAAAGTGTTACAAACGTTGGACCAACCTGTTACAAACTTGGACACCCAAGTCGGAAGTCTTGGCACGACACACGAGAAATCACTTAATACTTCACAACTTTTATCACACTTTCAAAATAGAGTCGACACGGCCTGGCGTAGCTCTGTGGCCAGGGATATTGACCCCAAAATCTAGCCCCCCTTTTGGAATTGATTTTTATATTAATCCTTGAGCAAATTTACAACTCCCGCGGCCCCTCTCTACTCAGTTGCTCGTCAACACACTGAGGAAAAGAGGGGCCTTGGGTCCTCAAAAGCAGTTACATGAAAAGCTTCAGACTCAAAAGCAATTTTACATGAAAAGCTTCTAACTCAAAAGCTGTTGGCATAAAAGCAACCAACGTGATTCACGAAAATCCATATAGCCTGCCATGTGGCACAGCGCAAATCATGGAAGTCCGTACTGCTGCCATCACAATTTGCGGAGATCCGTTATGTTGTCCCGTCATCAGCTGGTCCGGGTGGTCATGCTACGTCATCAGTTTGTGACACACCTTCAGTAGACACCGACTCTAAGTATCGATGCACTAGACTACACAGATCCAGCACTTGTACAAAGACCACAATCACATCACATCACATTCAAGTCATATCACATAAAATGCATCCAAATCTAGGACCACGATTCCTGGCAACGTATTTAGCAATCGCATCTAGACCCACAAAGGACCTCACTAATGTCGAATAAGCTAATTCTTATTGTGATCATGTCCGTAGATTGCTCAAGACCGAAATGCTGCAGTCATTTCGTCGATCATTCGATCTTTCAGTCCTGCACTCAAAACACAATCACATGTGTAGTGGCTAATATGTCCGAGGTCAGGACACGAAGATTCTTTAATAGAATTTCCAGTAGACTTTGGAAGCGCCAAAGTGCTCTGTCTGCTCTTTGGTAGGACCGGTATGCTTTGAGAAAAGCACAAGCATGAAGCTCTAATACCACTATTCCAGAGTTGGACACCCCAAGTCAGAAGTCTGGCACGACACACGAGAGAATCACTTAAAATACTTCACAACTTTATCACACTTTCAAACTAGAGTCAACACGACCCGGCGTAGTTCTGTGCCCAGAGGTATTGGCCCCAAAATCTGGCGCCCCTTTTGGTATTTATTTTTTTATTAATGCTTGAGCAAATTTACAACTCCCGCAGGCCCTCTCTACTCAGTTGCTCGTCCGCACACTGAGGAAAAGAGGGGCCTTGGGTTCTATTTAAAGGCCCTTGGCCTCAAAAGCGGTTACATGAAAAGCTTCAGACTCAAAAGAATTTTTACATGAAAAGCTTCTGACTCAAAAGCTGCTAGCCCAAAAGCAACTAGCGTGATTCATGGAAATCCGTACAGCTTGCCACGTGGCACAACGAAATCGCGGAAGTCCGTACTGCTGCCACATCAACAAGCCATCGCAATTTGCAAAGATCCGTATTATTGTCCATGTCATCAACTGGTCCGGGTGGTCATGCCACGTCATCAGTTTGTGACAAACCACTCAAACCCTATCCACATTTTGCATTACTCTTATAAACTCCCCGCCAAGTAGGAGCTGAAAAAGAAAACATGAACCTACAAGATACACAAAACTGTTGTCTTGCTCGTGTGTGGCACAAAATATGGCAACTAACCTCAAGGCAATTTTCAGTTGGCCTATATCTCTATGCAATTAAAGCAGAGAGCATCCATTAACAAGTTTATGACTTTCTTACAAACAAACATACGGCAGAAGAAAATATTTCTTAGCCTTCTTTCTTGTCTAACTGGCAAATGATAACACTACACAAACCTTTGCAGCTACATAAGCAAAATAAAAAAATTTAATAGCCCTTTAAGTGGGATAATTCATCAAAAAATTTACCTTCATCAGCCTCCTTATAGTACCCAAGAAATTCGCGAGCTGTACCCCTCCTCAAATAAGCTTTGACATTCTGAAGGCAATATAATGGCATGATTCACTACAAAACTTTCAATGCCTGGATAAACTTGAACACGATGTCATCTCTAATCACACACCTTCTTATCTAGCTCGATGGCCTTGGTACAGTCAGCCTCAGCTTGGTGGAAACTGCAAAATGAACACAATCTGAGGCAAAACTTTTTATGCAACAGCACTGATATTACTTACGCAGACATACCTGCACATTGCCAGGTAAGCTGCCGCTCGATTGTTATAATAAGTTGCGTTCTTCTCATCGCAATGTATGGCTTCAGAATAATACTCTATGGCAGCTTTAAAATCTTTCTTTTTAAAGGCGATATTACCCTGTACATTGCAAAACCAATTATAAAAAAGCAATGCTAAATGTCGAGGAGCGTAAGTTTCCATAAAGCATGTAAGACACCTTCTCTTTGGCAGCCTCAGCAGCTTCAGGTCTGAGAGCTGCATTAGAACTTGAGCCAGTGCCAGATCCATAAGCTTCAGCCTCCTTCTGAACTACTGAATAGATTGCTCTTACAGTGTCTAGTAGGAAGCGGTCTCCACCATGCTTAGCAATCAGTGAGATAGCTACTGGACACCCATTGTGTTTTCCAATGGGTATACTAACCTGGAATATAAAATGACTCTCTCTCTCTCTCTCTCTCTCTCTCTCTCTCTCTCTCTCTCTCAATGTCAGACAAAACTCGCAAGGGTGGAAAAGCCACACTCGCCATGGAGAATGATGCAAAATCTCCAAGGAATTTGGATGCTAATCCAACCACATCGTCTACAACAACGGAAGCAATGATCATGGCTTACTTGATCTCGTTACAAGAAACCGTCAACAAGCAAGGTGAAGAGTTGCGCGCACTTGCAATGGAGAATGGTACTTTAAGAGTTCTCGTTGTGGAGAATGAGCACCTCAAGAAGGTTCTTGAAATGCAAACAACGCGCTTGATGCATCTTGAGAATGAAGTTCAAGAATGTAAACGCTCTCTTGTGGACATGAATGTAGTGAAAGAGCGCTTGAGCAAAGTTGAGAGTGATCATGTATTGAAAGAGGAAACGATAGATACAATACGACATGATGTATGTGAGATGAGAAATGCATCCAAATCATGGGCTGATATATGTAAGGATAATGTGGTTTCTACATCTCCTATCACGCAAGCCGTTGTCCAAGCAAAGAATGTAGAGAATGTGGACACTCAAGAATTGCAAGAACGACAAAAACGCTCAAAGAACATCGTCATTCGTGGAATCAAGGAGGAAAGCATGGAAACACCCCAATCTCTTGCGGTTGCTATTGAAGAGTTTTTTGCTACACACTTTGGCATGTCAGGAATCATGGCTTATGGTGCACATCGAGTTGGAAAACAAGGAGTCCCTCGCTCGGGAGAAAGACCTATTGTATGTACCATGGCTGATGAGGTAAAGAGAAAGATCATCCTTGACAATGGTTGGATCTACCTCAAAGGAACGGGTTGTAATGTATATGAGGATCGCACTCTTATGCAAAAAAATGTACGTCGCAAAGCATACGAGGAAAGAAGCAAGAAGGTTAAGGTATCATCTCAAGAAGAAAAGGCACTTGAGGAGGATGCAAGTCCACCCAACAAATAGGGACACATGATCTATGAGACCAACTCACGCTTGCGAATAAGCTTTTGGAATTGTAACGGGTATCCATGGAATGCGGGAATTGGCATTGATGAGCTTACCAATGACTCCGATGTGATACTTCTTGTCGAAACATGGGAGCATGATGCGCAACGAATTCTTGGATTTGACAAATACGATGTACATTCTTTGATGTGGGCCAAAAATGCAAAGCAACGAAGAGGCCAAGGAGGCATAGCATGTATGACCAAAAAGGGTTTGAAAGATGTTTCCATTGTCAAAGAAGATAAGTATAAACGCTACTTATGGCTGAAAATCAGCCCACCAAATGGTCAAGTCATGTTTGTGGCCGACTGCTACATTCCTCACTATGACTCCAACTTTTATGCTCGCTTGAATATGGATAGAGATCAGCCCTTTGTTGAACTAGAGGAAGACATTGCTTATTACAAGGATCAAGGTGAAGTCATTGTTTTTGGAGACATGAATGCTCGCACAAATATGTTACAACACGACACACAACAAGTCGACATGCCGCATGTATCAAGAAGAGTGGATGACTCATACATGTATAATTGAAGTTCTAATGATGCAAAAGAAGTGGATCACTATGGAAAGTCACTTCTACATATGTGCAATAGTACCGGAATGCTCATTGCAAATGGTGTATCTCTATGGCAAGGCACCAATGACTTTACATGTAGAAAGCACAATGGTGCTAGCGTGATTGACTATATGTTGTTCTCAGAAGCCACTCTAGAATGCATACAAAGCTTTACACTTGGTGAATG
Organism: Adiantum capillus-veneris; assembly: GCF_014529385.1. Taxonomy (NCBI): domain Eukaryota; kingdom Viridiplantae; phylum Streptophyta; class Polypodiopsida; order Polypodiales; family Pteridaceae; genus Adiantum; species Adiantum capillus-veneris. The sequence continues at coordinate 75,913,461 of NC_140946.1, forward strand.
GAATCCGGAATCGGATCATAGGATGTTATGTATTGACCTCAAGTGTGGTAAACGGCTCGAGCATGTAGCCTCCAATCATGATGTGAATCATTTGTACCTACGTCTAGACTTCAAACGAGCACTTATATATGCTGATATGGTGGACCAAATGTTAAGCATGATAGAGCATCAAGGGAGCCCAACATTAGAATGCAAGTGGAAAGTTTTCAAAGAAGTAATTTTCTCTTGTGCGAAGGAATGCTTTTCGGCGAAACACATGTCTTGCAAAAGGTCTAAGAAGGGTAGCACCAAGAAGAAATGGTTTGACATGGAATGTAGTCAAGCCCGAAAACACTTGCTAAGATTGGATGCAATCAAAGACAAGGAAGTTTACTTGGAATGTTCACACACATACAAAGCACTTGTTCAAAAGAAGAGGAGAAGGTGGGAAGTCGAAAAACAACTTCTTTTAGCACAAGAGAAAGCACATGCATGTGGCAAGTTTTGGCAAAATCTAAAAGGCAAGCGCGTTGAGAGCTTTGGTGACTTGACTCTTGAGGATATGTATATGCATTGTAAGAACCTCTATGAGCAACCCAATGTTGATAAGATGGAGGGTTGTAGCTCCCTTCCATTTATGTCTCCCTTCTTTACCATTGAAGATGTATGCCGCGCGCTTGAGAAACTTGCTACTCGCAAGGCAGATGACCTTCAAGGTGTCAAGGCTGAAATGATTAAATGGACAAGCAAGAAAACACGATATTGGATATGCGATATGTTTAACCTTGCACTTCAGTATGGCATGCCTCATGATTGGAGTGCAAATTGGATCAAACCTTTGCACAAAGGAGGAGATGTAAACAATGTGAACAACTATCGCACTATAATGGTTGGTTCTTTGATGGCAAAGTTATTTGGATGTATCATGGAGATGAAGATAAGTGAATGGGCTGAAAAGAATGGCAAACGTGCGCTTGGCCAAGCAGGTTTTCGAAAGCATCATAGCACTATTGATCACCTTGTCACTCTTCGAGTTCTTATGGAAGCGTCTCGATTGAAAGGAAAAAAGTTGTATTGTTGCTTTGTGGATTTCAAGAAAGCTTTTGACATGGTACCGCGAGGAAATCTTTGTAGACGTATGCAAAGCCTTCAAGTGCCGAGAGAATTTATGCATGCAGTCTTTCGCATCTACCAAAAAGTGATATGTCGATTACGTATGGGAGATGGAATTTCAGAATTTTTTGCAAGCACTATTGGTGTCAAACAAGGATGCCCACTTTCCCCAACCCTCTTTGGGCTACTCATTGATGAATTGGAATACATGGTTCTTGATTGTATGCAGCAAGAAGGCATAGAAGAGGTTAAGATTGGAAATGCGGTGATCATGCTTTTGCTTTATGCCGATGATGTAGTGCTCTTGGCACATACCTTAGAAGATGCACAAAAGCTTATGAGTGTCTTGGAACGCTTTTGCCTACATAGCGGGCTGATCGTGAATGGATCCAAAACCAAGGTTATGCTTGTAAAGACTCTCAATGACGAAAATCCATGCATTGTATACAACAATGAGAAACTTGAAGTGGTAGATCACTTCAAGTACCTTGGCCTTGAGGTTCCATCCAATCATAAATGGAAGGATTGTGCAATGCGTCGCTTGGAAGCCGGAAAGAGGGCTTATTATGCATTTGAGAGCATGTGCAATGCAGGAGAGATCAAGTGTTGGGCTCTCAAAAAGTACCTCTTTGACACATTGGTGACACCGGTGCTTCTTTATGGAGTGGAGGTGTGGGGTGGAAGCATCGGGAAGTCTACTTGGAAAGAGTTTGAGAATGTCCAAAAGCGTTTTCTCACCAACTTTCTCCAAGTCAAGACACAAACACCCTACATGCTCTTACTTCTTGAGTCCGGATCGCTTCCCATTGAGGTCTTGGGCATGGAAAGGGTTGTGGAGTACATGCGTAAGACACAACGTAGCCCTTTGCATCGACTTCCTAGAATCGCATATGAAGCAAGTCAAAAGGTTCAAAAGACATGCAAGAGCAAAATACTAAGTTCGGGGTGGATGCTTGATATCAAGAAATGGTTTGGAAGATGGGATGCATGTCACTTGGTCAAGGATGCGTCGATCGACTCCCAAGTTAATGAGGCCTTCTTACAACGCCAATGTATCATGGCTTGGGAGAAATCTGGAGGTTCTCGCTTCAGTCATTACACCACACACGTTGCCCCAAACTACAAATCTCTCTTCTTCTCGGAACGAGGTAACCGAACCCATTCCTACATCCTTGAGCCCATCCCGTTGAGTGCGATCCGCACCATTCCCTCCATTCGTCTTAGCTCCCATTCTCTACGCTGCGAGACAGGACGTTGGGGCACTGGCGAGGAGTGTCATCGACTTTGCACCTTATGCCCTCGTCAAGTGCGAGAGAGTGAGTACCACACACTACTTGAGTGCTCAGCTTTTGACCACATTAGGTCCTCTTTTCCCCATATATTCAGCCATGAGCTCTCCCTACATACCTTCCTCTCCCAACCACGATGTGGACTCTCTATTGCGACGCTCATTTCAGCCATTTTTGAGCATCGAGAGTCACTTATGAACTCCACTCACACCACGTGACATGTTCATTTGGTCCCATAGGTCATATTTGACCTCCCAAGACGATAATAGAACTATCTATCTCTCTCTCTCTCTCTCTCTCTCTCTCTCTCTCTCTCTCTCTCTCTCTCTCTCTCTCTCTCTCTCATAGGTCATTTTGGCCTTTTGAAGACGTTAATATAACATTTCATTTCATTTCATTTCTCTCTCTCTCTCTCTCTGCTGCCTGCTGCTGACGCGCGCCAACTGCCTGCTGCTGACCTGCGCCACCTGCTTGCTGCTGCCTGCGCGCCAACTACCTGCTGCTGACCCGCGCCACTTGCTTGCTGCTGCCTGCGCGCCACCTGGGCTGCACCCTGCTGTTCAGCTGGACTGCGCCCTCCCCCCACTGTTGTAACAGTGCGCCGCCACCCCTAACCCCCCACCACACGGGATTACTAGCGTCAGAACTGCCCCGCCCCCCCCCCCCCCCCAAAACCCGCAGGTGCATTACAGTGCGGACATTTTTAGATTCACATTTTCAGATTTTCAGATTTCCTGCAGGGAAAGTTCAGAATCTCAGGATTTAAATAATTTGCAGCATTGACAGGAAATTGCAGAAAATTGCAGAAAATCAAAAATGTATGATTGATATGGGGAACACACATGTATGCATCATGCGGGACAGGGATGTATGTGTGATGTGGACATAGGGGGTTGACTTGGCAGAAGTGCAGATTGTATTTTTGATTTTTGATGGACGTAATAACTGCTTCGCCGGTATGTAAGCCCCATCTGAAGGCAACTTTTGTGCTTACAAACAAGCGGATTACACAAATGGAGAGGGAGATGAAAGACTGGAAAGCCGATATGGAGGGATGGTGGAAAGAGAAGGCCAACCTTCTTCAAATGTTTCTCAATGAAGGCGCGCAGTGGAAGAAAGAGAAAGAGGACCTGCACGCAGAGCTACAAGCAATTAAGGCGGACTCCAAAGCACTTAAAGAAGAGGTCTCAGCTCTCAAGCGAGAACTTGCCGATAGAGCGAGCAGTGGACTGAGGAGGGGGAATTCCAGCCTTCGGTAGTAGAGGAATTCAAGGTCATCAAAGAGCAAGTACGGATGATCAAAGAGGAGGAGAAACAAAAGATGGTAAAGACGTCTTCGTGGATGGATGCGATCACGAAGACGCAAAAGAAGGCGGATGAGGCCGAGAAGTGGATAGAAGTCGCTAAGAAAGGCAAGGGGAAAGAAATCACATCTGTCCCCACTCCTACAATCATCAACATGACTCTAGAAGAAGAACAACGAAGGAAAACTAGAGCTTTGCATATAAGAGTAACCGGTCTAAAAGACCGAGATGATGTGGAAGGGAAAGTTGAAGAACTTCTCCGCATGATGGATAGTGAGGCTACTCATACAAAGGCATGGAGGGTGGGGAAGAAGACACTAGGCAATGGGGAGACTTCAAAAGGGAGAGCTCTAATCATCCGTTTCCCATCCATGGAGGCAAAGAAGGACTTCTTGAAGAAGCGTCCTACACTAAAGAAAACGGCCATATTCCTTGGAGATGACCTCACTCTCACACAGCTTGCGCATATGAGAGAGGTAATGCCAGAGATTCAAGCAGCAAGGGAGAAGGGAAAGACGGCCTTCTACAGAGATGGCCGGGTTGTGATTGTAGAGCGGCGCTCCACATGACGGTGCGAGACCCGTGGGACCACCCTCATAGTTGCCACGTGGAATTGTAATGGATCTATGCGACTTGATGTGGGCGCCTTTGAGGATAGCTTCAGGGGAAGAGACATCGACTTCTACTTTGAGACACATCAGGCCCATGGGCAGTCTATGCCTCACATCAGTGGATATAGATGGGAGACTGCCTATAGACACGAGACACGATCAGAGCGCAGAGGGCGGGGATCAAGAGGAGTGGCATTGTTATTCAGGGAGAAGTTGCAGCCATTGATACATATAGCCCGCAGAGATGAGCAAGCTAGGTACATGTGGGTGAGGCTGAGAGCAGAGACAGACAGATATCTTTACATTGCTATTTGCTACTTTCCCCCAAGCACGTCAGTGTATGCACCACCCGGAGGACAGTCCCCTTTCTCTATTTTGGATGATGACATATGGGAGTTCTCTAGAGATGGTGACATCATCATTCTAGGGGATTTCAATGCTAGGACTGCCCATCATCAGACAGTATTTTATGATACTTCAGAGGAGATGCTGAGAGAGTTGGATGCTGCAGAGACAGGCCCATCTAGACTATCACAAGATGCAGAACACACTGAGTATGGACGACACTTGATAGACATGGGGACTGCACATGGATTGGCCATCTTGAATGGCCTAGAGAGATTTCCCGCCTCAAGGGGTTTTACATGCTTTCCACACAGACATGGAGCCAGCACAGTGGACTATGTCATGGCACAACCGAGCCTCATCTCTAGTATCCAGGATCTCACGATTGGACCCAGACCTGTTGATGTGGAAGTGGATCATGCTCTTGTGTCAATGACCATCTCCTTTCAGTTTAGTGTAGCACACAGGCTACGGACAGCAGCCCCTACTCGCTACACCTTCACGCGGGAGAGAGACTCTGTATACATAGATGGGATCTACAGACGCCTGTGCACAGAGGAGCCAGGGCGACCTCTGGAGGAGCTTACTACTATATTGACACAGACACTACATGATACAGCAACAGAGGCATACCCACATACCCAGCCTGAGCAGAGACGCCGTTCGGGGAGCATGTCCCAGAACAGTTGGTATGATGAGGAATGCCGGGACACTAGAGCTAGACTTCAGAGGGAGGTGCTTTTCGGGGACATCACTCACAGACAGTCACAGATTGACTTCCGACGCCTAGTGCGGCGGAAGAAGAGGGCATTTTTGGTTCGGCTAGAGCAGGATCTATATCAAATGTTCTTGAGTCAGGATTCACGTGAGGCATGGCGGCTCTTTCAGGAGCACTCCCCCCCCCGCCATCACTTCTACAGAGGATTGGGGCCAATACGCATCATCTCTGTATACAATTCCTGAGCAGCCCCCCCTTCCCGACCCCCCCGATCCATGCCCACACACATGTGCTTTTTTCACCGCCGAGATGGTGAGGAAGGCCATTGACAGGATGAGGACTGGGAGAGCTTACGATCATGATGGTTTAGTGGCTGAGCATTTCACACATGCCAGAGATCTACTAGCAGAGCTTCTAGCAGTGATGTTTAACCGTGCCGTGTGTGAGGGCTTGCCTGATACTTGGAGCCTATCTACTATTGTACCTATCTTCAAGTCGGGAGACCCTATGGAGCCTGGGAATTATCGCACTATCATGATTGGACACACATTGGCACGGTTGTACGCATCCATTCTTGAGTAGCAGCTGAGTAGATGGGCAGAGAGGGAGGGGATACGGACAGCCGGGCAGGTAGGGTTCAGGAGGGGTTTTTCTACTCTTGACCATATCTTGACACCCAGAGCTATCATTGAGGAGGGTAGATCGCGTGGGAAACGGATCTATTGTAGCTTTGTGGATTTCCGCAAAGCTTTTGACACAGTGCCTAGAGCTAGATTGATGCGCAAATTACAGCAGATGGGAGTACCCACAAAGCTCATTTGGGGGGTCATGGCATTATACAGGTCAGTAATGGGGCAGGTACGCACCTCAGAGGGTCTATCCACCCCAATTCACTCCACTATTGGGGTGAAGCAAGGCTGCCCGCTCTCTCCTACTCTATTTGGTATGTATGTGGATGAGGTTTCTGACTACATTGAGAGAGATGGTGATAGAGGTGCACAGATGGCAGGGACATGGATTCCATTATTGTTATATGCTGATGATATTGTGTTGATCTCCGACTCTCCGGAGGGGATGCAACGTCACTTGGATGCTTTGAATAGGTTTGCTCACGAAAGTGGTTTGTCCGTCAACCTTGGTAAAACCAAGGTCATGGTATTTAATACCACCCCACAATGGATCAGGAGGTCAGCACCAACATTCACATACGGCCAGGCGACTGTGGAGTATACAGATGCGTACACTTACCTCGGAGTGGTTTTTAGTGGACCAACATTTTCATTGAGGAGGGCAGCAGAGACTAGACTGACCAGAGCCCATGCAGCATTGGGTAGATTGGAAAGGATGTGTTCACAGGTTCAGTTTCAGGAGCCTAGGAGGAAGCTCTGGCTCTTTGACACTCTGGTGGCTTCTGCATTACTTTATGGAGCTGAGATCTGGGGACCTTCATTAGACCATCACGGGAGGACAGGCCGCAGTGATGGATGGGGGGACATGGAGAAGCCTCTGGTCTCTATGATCTCGCGGCTCATTAGAGCCAAGGCCTCAGTACCACTTGCTATTGTTCGAGCAGAGCTAGCTGCCCCCCCACTAGTGGTTGAGGCACTCACCAGATCGGTCTCCTTCATACACCGCATGTGGGAACTTCCCAAAGACAGATATGCTCGCCTTGCACTTGAGTCCTCTCGACAGTTAGCCATGCAGGGAGATACAGCATGCTCGTATGGGGAGATGACATCATGGTTTCAGGCGCATGGGTTCATCATAGACAGATTGCCTCCCTTCCAATACTCACTGGATGCACCCTCTCTGACTCTTACACAGTCCGAGATCACCAGGCTCATCCGCGAGGACTTGACTCAGCTAGACACCAGGAGGACATGGATACAGCCAGCACAGGAGCTGGGCACGAAGATGGCTTTCTACAGAGAGCATCTCCTCCAGCTTACGGTTGATGGCTTTATGACGAGGGCGAGATACATGGACACCCACTTGTCTCATGGGATACGATGTGCTATCAGCCAGATACGTACATCTTCACACCAGCTGCGGATCGAGACTAGGAGATACAACGGAGTACCAGCAGAGGCCAGGACATGCCCCCTGTGTGACATCGAGCCTGAGACAGAGTTGCACTACACATGCCACTGCCCCGTCTACTACGAGATACGAGGCCGCTTCCATTGCTTGTTCAGAGAGGGCTTTGGACCATTCTCCAGAGTCATGCAGTACGAGGATCAGAGATGCTTGGGTTTGTTTTTGCTCGAGCTATGCAGACACAGAGAGAGCCTGATGAGAGGAGAGGCTAGCAAGTCCCAGAGACAGATCACAGATTTCTTTAGAGCTGCCACTGGACACCCGGAGGAGTTACTACCACAGCAGAGCTCGTTGTCTCACACCAGAGGCACACTGATCGATCGAGCGACTGAGCTTGGAAGATCCAGATGCCCACGACTGCGGAGGACTACATAGCATCGACGGAAGCTGCATCAGAGGATTCGGATCACTTTGGCTCGACATGCACGACGCCCGGTCAGACTACTAACCATGGAGGAGATTGATGAGATCCGCCAGCACGACCGATGCTGGATCTCTTGTGATCTAGCTATCCCAGCTAGCTGCTGTTCACACCTAGTAGTTTAGGATTCCATAGTATTTTATTGTGACATTTGTCGTTTCATTTTTGTCATTGTTGTCATCTTGTTACTCTGACTCTGACTTTGTATCAGATCCACCACATTGTAACTTTCTGGTCTCATAGGTCACTTTGGCCTTTTGAAGACGTTAATATAACATTTCATTTCATTTCTCTCTCTCTCTCTCTCTCTCTCTCTCTCTCTCTCTCTCTCTCTCTCTCTCTCTCTCTCTCTCTCTCTCTCTCTCTCTCTCTCTCTCTCTCTCTCTCTCTCTCTCTCTCTCTCTCTGTGTGTGTGTGTGTGTGTGTGTGTGTGTGTGTGTGTGTGTGTGAGAGACAAAAGAGACCTCTAGACATGGTCAATGGCCTATCACCCAGAGGAAGTACAAAAAACATCAAGGTGGTCTGTACGATAAGTGTAAAATGCACCACTGGGGAGGTGCATAATGCCATGTGATGTGAACATGATGCCGACTAAAAAACACTGACGATCTCACCACGCATCAACGTTGATCCGCTACCCTCGAGGAGCTAGCTCCAGAATCCCACTGATTGGAGAGTATGCATGTAACAATTTTAGCCAAGGCTAATGATTTTTGTGCAAACATAACTATTATGAATATATTGGTACCAATTAATAAAAGACCTAGGTTTTCCCGGTTCCATTTGTCATCTGGGAAATTTGCCGATGTTCAGGTAGTATGATAAGTAGAACAATAGCCCAATACAATGTAGAACACGTCAAAAGAAGAACATGAATAAGATGGTGTCCCTAGTTTTTTGCCAAAAGTCACAATATATATTTTGATTGTGGCCACCCACGAACCAGCCGGCCAAAGTATAAATACACCTCAGCAAGGCAGGCTAAGTTTGGAGGGTGTGAGACTGGGAAGGTCAAACGTGTTCCATATCGGTCAATAACTCACCTCCTAGCATTGGTTTTTGATGCCTAAGGTTTAAAACCTTTAAAAATTTAATTAACCAACCCAATGTGAAACTAGACAAACTTATAAAGATTAAAATAAGACTAAAAACAAAAGTGAAGCGTGAAAAGGTAGCGTAGGATTTTTATGAGTCCTCTCCCTTCCCTCATCACGCACCATTTGAACGCTCTGCTATTAGAAATGTTGGCGCTACCTATTTGGCTTGTTAGCAAAGACTTTACACACACAAGAAAAAATCTCTCTCTCTCTCTCTCTCTCTCTCTCTCTCTCTCTCTCTCTCTCAAAGGCTGTGCCAAGCTAAGGAGTGTACACAGGTTAAGGACAGCCATCAGGTGCTGGTGTGCGTCCCTCTATTGGATAGCTGCACTCAAACAAGTGCTTTACTACTGGTTTTCTAAAAACTTTTCAGCCCTCAAACGATCTCCAAAAGACAATTTCAGCAAAGAAGAGCTTGTTTTGGGTTGTCACGTGCAGTGGAAGTGTTTTAAGGATTTTGCTCGGATCTAGTACTCCGCACAAACACAAGGGACACTTTACTTCACTTGAAAGAACTGAAGTGAGCTGAATGAAAGAGAGAGACACGAGAGAGAGAGAGAGAGAGAGAGAGAGAGAGAGAGAGAGAGAGAGAGAGGAGAAGAAGAAGAAGAAGAGAACTTTTAATGTCGTGGGAAACTATCCACAGAGAGAGAGAGAGAGAAAGAGAGAGACACGACACAGAATGTTGGATCCCAAACCCTCAAGGGCCCTCTTGCTCTGTTGCCAAGGCAAGTACTTTCTTTATTCTTGCACAATGGTGATACAATGACTAAATGTTGAGATGCTGATGCTAAATGGGGACTGATGCTACTGATGCTGGGGTACTATGTACTGATGCTAAATGGGGACTGATGCTACTGATGCTGGGGTACTATGTACTGATGGTACTGATGTTGGGTACTACTGGGTCTATGCAATGACGGTGATGCCGACGACGATAATGTTGACGACGACGACGACGGTTCTATGGCTAAATGCCTGATCTGCTAACTGTGTTGATGGTAAGAGGACTGCAACTACGACAAAGCTAGTGCTGGAATCTGCAAAACCCTGGCTGTCCAAAGCTGAAAACGCTGGTCCTGCAAAGCTGAAAACGCTGGTCTTGCAAAGCTGAAAACACTGGCCATGCAAAGCTGAAACCGCTGATCTTGCTTCCTGAGAAAACGCTGGGCTGCTGGCTGGTCTTGCTGCACGGTTTGGTGCACCACCAAGTTCCCCGGTTCTCTGCTTCTACAAGTGCCAAGGCTGCCTCTTTATAAGTGATAAGGGATGGGTCGAGCAAGCCAAAGGCAGCCCTCACGATTCCATTAAATGGCTAAAAATCACTTATTAATTAAGTGACCAAAATAAGAGGTGGTTCACGCGGCACCAAATGCCTAATTGCTGAAATGACTGTTCTCGTGCAAGAGAGGGCACGCAAGTGTGACCGGCCTGGGCATGCACATCCTGCTAGAGGCTCACAAAGGCGCCAGGCTCAGTCCTAAGCTACTAGATCATACTAGATTGTGGTAGAACATGTCCACGTAGCGCAAGTGAAGTGCGCACGTGACATGGGCATTTTGAAAGAAAACAGATACCAGAAGACACCTCCATTAAACGAAGGACTACATTAGGAGTCAAAGATAGCTGCTTTTGGCTACAGGTATGTTAAATTTCATCTACGGCGGTAATGAGTAATATGAATTTTATGCATCAAAAGAGTTTCAAGACGGAGAATAGATTTCGTTTCTGAAGTTCATGTGTTTTGTAAGAATCAGCGATCAATTGATTTAAAAAATTTGGGTTTGGGGGGGGGGGTAATTAACTAGTACAAAAGTATCAAGTGCTCGCTCTTGTCTCTATGACAGTGGTATCAGAGCAAGGTTCTCTCCCTTCCTTGTCCATAAGGAGGCGGTTCTCTCCAAAAACATATCCGTCACAGCAGACCAAGAAAAAAATTTTGAGCACTTAAGAAAATAGAGGTAGAACTTCATGCTACTCTCGCCAAGTCCAAGTACAGAAGATACTCAAGACCCTTGAAAAAGGGAAAGCGAAGATGGAGGAAAAGCCATCTCAGAATCTTTCAGAGTAGACTCAGGATGTCAAGCTCCAACACAACCTCAAAGAGATCCTGTAGTGGGAACCTCCCATCAACATAAAGAAGATACGACCTAATGGGGATCAGGAAGCTTGTTGAGAATGTATTTGACAATTATGGACAAAAAGATGACCATAAGCAAGGTTTCCTCTTTATGTTGGCTTGCCAATATAGGCAATTTGACTTCTTGCAAGTACTTCAAAATTATGTCATGGATGATGCTATGTATGAGACATGTGGTAGTTGGACAAAGATAAAGGATGGGCTTGTGGGCTTTAGCAAAGGCCTTTCACATGGCAATAAAGAGTATGTTGAGAAGTATGCATATTTGTGGGATAAGGAAGACATTGTTTTTGAGAGCATATGTAAAAGGGATGAGATAACGCAAATTGTGAATGTGAACTTTCAATGTGAAGAAGCTCATGTGGGTAAGCCTATGATGTAGTATACATTATGGAAGCTTGAGGCAGGTTTTTGTGAGCAAACAGAGAAGCATGATAATGAAGCACCATGTGATTGTGTAGAAGATGATACCATAGATGCAGTGAAGGGTTGATGTGAGGATGTGAAGGCTAAAAATGTTTCTAAGGGTTCTTTTGTTAAGCATGGTGTTGATTTTAATGAGCTTGATTATGGATTACAATCTATTGATGTGCATGAGGTTGAGATGGAGGAAGACTATGTATCTACACGTGGTCTATTTAATGACAATGTTAGAAAAGGTGAGGTTATAGAAGCATATGCTACAATTGATGCTTATGTCGTGAAATCTTAAGAATCTCCTCTTAAGCCTGAGGATATTGATTTTGACATCCTTCATGCTTAAGAAGAATCTCACAATATTGATGCTATAATGGATGAACACTATGTCTCGATGTATGGTCTATTTGATGAGCTACCCATGGTTGTCACTAGTGATGAAATTCCTTGTGCTACGCATGATGCTTTGGTGTCTCGTGTCTCCTTTGATGATGCAAAAGTAAAGGTATGTTATGATGATCAAAATCCCATTTTTACGCATGATGTGGTCTCATATGAAGATTATGTGTCTACATTTGGCTTGTTTAATGAGGCAGAAAAAGTTCTCGATGATATTGAGCATATAAATGAAGATGTGTACCCCTTGAAGATTCTCATATGGTGGTTTGTCATATGCCTCTTATGATAATTTTGGAGATGCAAACAAAATAAGAAGGATGATATAAGGGATGATGCTGTTGTGGTTGGTGAGAAACAAGGCTTTGATGCTAGTTTGTCTCAAGTTATGGCAAGGAAAGATGATATGTATTTTGTTATGAGTGAGTGATGCCTTGATGCTTATGTGATGATGATATTGGGTACCTTTGAAAAATATTTTGATGCATCCTTACAATGTGTTTATGATGGTGAAGAGGGGTTTTCAGTTGTGAAGAAGAAAGCCTTTGTTATTGCAGCCTACCATGGTGCATGGGGGTTCTGTAGCAGAGGTGCCCGTGTGTGTGTGCGCGCGCGCGAGGTCCTAGAGCCTTGATTGGAGAGTGTCTCTCTCTCATCTCAAGAAGGCCATCAACATGGGTGGTGACCTCTACACTTTCACCCCTCTTCTTGCTCTTTGGTGATGGAAGCTGCGTGAAGCAAAGCTCTCTTGTACGCATGCACATGCTACTCACGCTGGCTATGAAAGTCCTTTGTTATCGTTGTGAATGGGAGAGTTTCCCCCATGTTTTCCATGGTTTTTCCCGAGTTTTTGGCCGAACATCATGAGGTTTTGTATAGCTCTTGATTGGTATGGTTTTTGATGCTTTATGTGCATAGTTGGGAGCGACTATGGAGCCCCTTCTCGCATATGTAAGGGTTGTTGAGATGGTAAGAGGCTACAGTTTTTATGATCAAAAGTGTAGACATTGTTCTTGGTTTTTATATAGTTTGTTTACCACATTTTAGTGGTGTTTTTACCTCCTTGAGGGCAATTCATCATAGCTGGGGCTATGGCAGTGTAGAGGGAAGCTAGTCGGAGCTAGTCGAGGTTGAGTGTGAGTGAGGCTGTCAAAATTTGTGAGCAAGGATCAGTCCCATGTTACCTTGAGAGCGCTATTCTCTTCATCCTCTTTTCTTTGTGTTGGCTTCAGATGTTGTAGAGGCCAACCTCCCAATCCTTGACAACTTGCCAACGGAAAAGAACAAACGAGACAACTTTAAGCACTTCAAATAACAATTGAACTAAAAGAGATGCACGACACACAAGACGTGGCGTGGCAGAGTTCCACCCAAAGAGAGCATTGGCCCCAAACCCAAGCGTCCCTTTCGGTATTTCTTTATATTGCTTCAACTTAGTACAAGCCATTACTCCTTGCTCTGCACTTCCACGCTGGGAAACATGCCAAAGCTTACTTTGAAAAGCGTCAAACTCAAAAGCATTTGGTCCAAAAGCTGGCTACGCAAAAACAAAAAGTTACGTGCACTCCCATGTCAGCAAGCCACAACGCAAAACGAGGAAATCCGTATTGCTCCCATGTGGCACTGTCAGCACGATTCATGTGACTCTCCATACAAACATGCCACGTCATCAAAAAATATGCAAGCCTTCTATGTGTGTGTGTCTGTTTTGCTTCATTTTAATGACTATGCCCTAGAAACGTGACCCCCCATCGAATGGGGTCCCATAAGTTTGCTTTTCAAAAAAAGCTTTTGATAGCTTGCCCCACTCCACGAGGTTCTGTAAGTTGGTGGAAACTTCTTTTGCAGCTTCTATAGCTTATAGCTTAGGCCCCTCGGTCGGGATCTACAGGTTGGCTCGGGTCTTCGACGGCTTGACACATCAGCAGTTTCTGACATCCCCCCCTCTTGAAAGAAGAGTAATCGTCCGCGATCACAATAGATCTGCAAAAGAACTCAAGTTAGCTCAAAAATATCCAAGGGGCATTCAATTTTCTCATTCCAGATTGGAGCTCTTGATCTTCTAGGGTAGAAAAATTGGTCGTCACATCTAGCCCGCATTGATCTATAACGAGTGTCTCGATGCACTAAAATTACATACCCACGCAATCTCACCCAATTAGGAATATTCAATGGTTGACATATCACAATGTAGCACAAATGCTCACATATGTATGTCACAAGACAAAACGAACAGCACCGATGAGCACTCCTTTGAGACGGACGGCCAGCAGTATGGAGCTACTCAACGACTCTCTCGTCACTCCCCCCGCAAATAACCTAAAAAGGACTGGTACAACCAAACGCTCCCCAGACCGTAGCGTGCATCGCTTGGAGGTTCAAGCATACAACTAAACGCTCCCCAGACACCCAATCTATGTCGTTCAGAGGTTTTATAGTGTACAACAAAGTGCTCCACAGACACCTGATCCACGTCGTTCCGAGGTTTTCAAGCATACGACAAAACGCTCGCCAAGCACGTGGTCTGCGTTATTCCGAGGTTTAGTAAAACCAACCCCTAGAACGGTAGACTTTAGCTTTCACCCAAATCTTTACTTGATACACTTTATGACACAAAGGAACTTCACGAATAAGCCTATAATTGAAATTCAACACTTCAAAACAAAACACGGCTTGGCAGCTAGAGCGCTTCCAAGCAGACAACGACAGACACCCTATTGACCCCAAAGACTAGCGCCCCTTTTAGTATTTTTTCATTCTTATTACACTTGAGAAAATCATGTACACTTCTACAAGCTGTCCCACTTTAAACAGGCTGAAATTCCCCTACTCTAACTCGATTTCGGCAACATAACCACAGTAGAGGTCTCCACGGACAAAATCCCAAGTAAACATTGACTTTCCACGCACTCTAGAGCACTTTACAAAACCTTGCGAGAGATTAAAGTACGCTGAAATCTTTGTTTTCGGCCTCCAATTTGCACCACAACAATTGTTCAGTGATTCCCTAGTTTCTCGAAGCTCCTAGGACCTGTAGGCATCAAAACTGGCCAAAACCTTAATCCTGCAAAAAATTACAGAAAGCAGTAATTCTCTATTTTGCGCTCCGATTTGTGTGCCGGTCACTCCTATGGTAGCCCTCGAGCTCTCGCACCTTTGAATCCGATAAGATTCCTCGTTGGGAATCTCTCTAAATTGTATTGTAAAAGCACCCAAGGCTTTCCCGAGGCTCCCCTGGCATTACCTTGCAATTTAGGTGTGAAACCCTAAACCTGCGAAAAAAAACACAGCAGGCTGTAATTCCTTGTTTCGCATCATTTTGATGCGGAGCAAACACGTCTACACGTGTCTCAAAAGCTCCCGCACGCAATGGGACAGTTCCCTTGCGAATCGGATGAGTTTTCACGCGAGAAAACTCTCTGTTCTCGCAATCCTTCGCAATGGAACTGTGCGTACCTGTAAGGGATTAGCAATTAGCTAATCTGGCTCCTATACAAAAGACTCTTGCCTTCGCAAAAAAGAATAAAACCCCCAAAACTGTACATGGTCATCTGAGAAGCCCTACTAGTGGGGCATTACTATATGTGCAAAGGGGAGGGAGACGCGAGAGCAAATTATCGCGCTGCATGAGACAAGGGAGAAGGCAAGCTTTCCATTGAAACTATGAGCACCTGCACCCACTACTCACACACACATTGTGTAGCACAATAACTCAAAAATCAGTCCCCCCTCTCATTTTTGGGCGTCCCAATTGGGATAAGACTTCTGGAACTTGAGTTGGTCTGCAAGTTGCTCTCCTCTTGCCATGTGTCCAATTTGCTCCTTTTGCTTTAATTCCTAGTATCCACCAACTTATAAAGTCTTGCCGAGGGGCCTAAATGACTTTAACTAAGCCTAGCCACTTCTTTACTAGTCGGATTCCAATGCCGATCATCCCAACCATCTCGTCGCTGCTTGGCCTTGACTATTGCGGGTGAAACTCTCGGCCAATGGCCGTTTCACACTGGCCTTGCAATGTCTGGGCATTTGTGATTTCAACAAGAGGGTCCCAAAAATTAATAAAAATCAAGCGAAAGAAATAAGCAAATATATATAGTGGTTGTCACAGTCTCGTGACATTCAGACATTACCAAACAACATTTCTCAGTACTCCTCACAGGAGTAAATCACCAATCATTGAAAGCACCATTTAAACTAGAGTCCAACAATTCTCTTAAAATAGATATAACATCCATTTCAAACAAATTCCAACTACTACTTTTCTCAAACAAAGTTAAAAGCATCTAAGTACAAGACAATTCTAAAATCCATTCAAGTTTTTGTTCGGGCAGTTGAACTTTGAGGACAACTAGCTTGTCCTTGTGCATTAAGGTAATCGTACAGTCCGGATCTAGAGTGTCGCGTCATTCTTGTCGTGCCAAGGCATGCCCAAGAGAGCTCGCAATTGCCCAACTTCATGATGTAAAAATTTGCTTTTCCTTGAAATCCCTGGATGGTCATTGGAAGAGCCACGGAAGAGCCACAACGAGCGGTACCACTTTCTCGGTCTATCACATGGCTAGCTCGGCTTCAAGTTCTCTACCCTGTGCATCTTAGGCAAAATCCATCTCCCTAAGGAATTTTGAATGCATGAAATTTTCCGTAGCGCATGGATCAAAGAAGATCAGTGTCACGAGGACGTGGCAACTGTTAACTATGTCACGAGGACGTGGCAACTGCTAGCTTTAGTTGTTGATTTCTTTCCAATGGGTTTTGTTTTATTTTTGAGACCCTCTTCCTGAAGTAGCAAACCGTCGAACATTGTATGGCCAATGTGAACGGTAGTTTCACCCGCAGATGGGTAGTGGTCGGCACTGGAATTCGTATGGTAAGAGAATGTCTAGGCTCAGAGCAAGATCATATAGGTCCCCCCGTCGCACTTAGCAAGTTGGTGGATACTAGGAAGTGAACTCAATAAAGGCCTAAAGTCAAGGTGTGACTACCAACAGAAAGTATCAGACAGTTGGGCCACATTGCACTTTTGGATGCGGTCCCAATGAGGATAGATGGTCAGATGACCACAGGGAGCCCAACGGAATCATCTCCTAAAATTTAGGGAACTGCTATTTTGGGCCACGAAATGTATTCGCGTCATTACCTCCGGTATGACTAGGGGAACACTTTACAACTCTGCCGCGAACTCAACTGGGCAACCGGTCAAGAGATTCTTAGGCGGCAACCCCGAAACGGGAATGGCTTGTAAATGCGCCAAGTGGCACATTTTTGTGCACTTTCCTCATGCAAGAAGAAGTGGCGCTGAATTTGATGCTAGAAGAGGCCTCATTTGAAAACTGTCACAGGTTAAGAGCTATGGAGTGCTTCCTTTCCCCCTTATGTACATCGCGGTGCCATGAGTGATGCCCTGCACGCTACACACTGCTCTCTCTCTCCCCTATGAGCAATATGTTATGCCCCTCTAGTGGGATTTTCATTTGACCAATGTACAGTTATGTGGGTTCATGCGCGATTGCCGAGGCGAGAGCCTCTTGCACAGGTACTGGATTAGCTAGCGGCTAATCCCCCGCAGGTACAGGTGAATTCGGAGAGGTTTCACGTGAGAAATCTCGTCCGATTCAAAGGGCAAGTAGCCCTACAAGTGCGGAGGAGCTCGAGGTCTACAGATGCGACCAGCACGCGAAACGGAGCCCAAAACAGGGAATTACAACCTGCTGTGTATTTTTGCAGGTTTAGGGTTTTGGCCCTAAACGGACCCTAATACCCCCAGGAAGATCGGGGACGCAACGGGACCGCTGTACAGGTGATCTGGCGCATTTTCGGGGCAGAAAACAGAGAATTCAGCGTGCTGCAGATTCTGGCCAGGTTCTATAAAGTGTCCGTTTGCGTCGGGACAGTCGTCTATTGTGTGGGGATACTGACTGTGAAGCGTGCTAGTACAGTTATGCTGCCGAAATCGGGCCACAACAAGTGTTTCTTAGCCTTGATTGTGCGGGGCAGCTCGTAGGAGATCACAAGTTTTATTCCCTTTGTTAAAGAATAAAGAAATACCGAAAAGGGTGCCAATTTTGGGGCCTACAGGTTGTCAGCGTCTGCTCGGATCATTCTAGCTTTCGAGCCGTGTGTGTACTTAGGTGTTAATCCCCGTTACAGGTTATCTTTGCAAAGTACTCTGTGTGTGTCTAAAGTAAAGAATTTCGGGTGAAAGCCAACGTCTACCGCCCCACGGGCCGGTTTCATGGTTCCATCGCCGGGACATCAATCACTTTTTCTTCAAAGAGTGAGCCTCGGTTGTTTTGGGTAAAGACACAGAGTGCAGGAACGTGGGATTACACTATGGCCAACAAGGGGAAGGGCATTATGGAAGAGGGTTCCTCTTCAAAGGACAGGCAAGAGATCCCTATGGTTTTCAAGATTGGAGAGAGCTCACGGCCACGTCAATCTCTACCTCCTGTCAACGTGAATGTCCCCCGAGTAGCACAGGGCTTTATGACTGGGCAACTTGAGGATGATGCTTTCAAGACTCAGTTAGTTGCCACGCTGAATGTCTTTTCGCAGCTGGTGTAGAATCCAAGGTTTATGAAGTTCTTGCAAGCGCCACCAATGCGACAGCAAAATAGGCAACCTACGCCGCGTACGGAGCTTGTTGAGGCTCAAGCCCCAGTACTTCATGCGGCTCAGGAGGAAAGGGAACACTCGCATGTTGCAGAGTCAAGGGCTCCAAAATAGGTTCCTCCTGTGCTTGAACAGCTGGCTAGAGCGCCTATTCCTCAGCTTATGCCAGTTCAGCCCGCCACCTTTCAGAGCCAACATGCTGTCTTGAATGGACAGGGAATTGGATACCAGGCTATGCACTCAGTTTTTCCACCACCCACGGTACATCCTGGGTATTTCAGGGGTGGATCAGTGTTCCAAAGTATGGCTGGTTATGCGCCTGGAAGTCAGCCGTACATGCCAGGAACAGTGTTTGGGGGTATGCAAGGCATCATGCCAAACCCCATGTATGGTAGTATCGGCATGCAGCAGGGTTTTTAGAGCAACCACGGCCAGTTTGGGGTGCCACAGGGTCATTTTGGCATGGCTGGTTTTTCTGGACAGCAGCCAGATATTGCACCTCTGACCCAAAATGTGAATGGCCAAGATGTGCCGATCATGCCTACTACAGTGCCCATGTTGCAGACCATTCCATATGACAACTTGGGGGCACTAGAGAAGCCGAAGGCTTACAAAGAAGGTGGTGCAGCTGTAAAGTTCACTACCTTCAGTGGTTTCGAGGATAAGACAAAGGCTCTGGCTTTCCTCCAACAGTTTGATACAGCTTATGCAGGAGAAAATTTTACAGAGGCCTCGAAGGTCAGGAAAGATGCCACTTTCTTAAAGGACAATGCGCTTACATGGTGGACGAAATTGTTAATGCAAGGACAGGCACCCGCCACTTGGGTTTACTTCAAGCAAACGTTTGCATCTACTTGGCTGTCAAATGAATTTGAAGCCGACGTCATGACAGATTGGCACCAGCTCACTTCAGCTTCGTGCAAGAGCTTGCTGGAGTACAATAGGAGGTTTTGTAAAGCGTTACTCTCAGTGACCTCCTACAGATTTGTGCCATTGACAAAGCAGATTGAGAAGTACTGTTGTGGGCTGCCTAAGGGGCTTCGCAATTACTGTACAAAACAAAGTGGCTACCCTCACTCAGCTTATGGAAGTTGCGAACACTCGTCTTGCCTTGTTGAAAGGAGAGGGAAGTGGATTTCCCAGCAACGACAAAGGAGGGCAGCAAAAGAAAAATTCAGCGAAGAAGCCCTTTGTGAAAACGGCTCCTGATGCGTCACAGGGGTCAGAAAAGGCCACCAAAGACAAGGACACAGCCGGGACTTCTGGAGCGCAGGCAAAGAAACAGAAAAGGAAGCCTTTTGTGCGCAAGTCGCTCGAGGAAAAGAAGGTCCTAATGGCTGAGAACAAATGTTTTATATACGAGCAGCCTGGTCACTTTGCTATCAATTGTCCACAAAGGAAAAGACCAGCTGACTCAGAGGATAAAGAAGACCAGAAAGGCAAGAAGCCTAAACCCACGGCAGGTTTCGTGCCAGACATGGTGGGTGACAGGCCCAACACACATGTCAATGAGTTATGCACGGCATGGGGTAAAGTTAGGGATCAGACGGCACTCATCTTCTTTGATCCAAGTGCCAAAGCCAACTTAATCTCACCAGAGTTAGCTATGTAGCTAGGCCTCAGAGCTGAAGAGATGGGGTACACAGCGAGGCAGGGTTCGCATGTCCTGGCCACTCAGAGTGCGTTACTTCCATCATTGGAAAACTGTGTCTGCATATTCAGTCGTATGTGGACAGAGAAGAGTTCTACATCATGCCGCTAGCAGGTTGTGACGCCTTGTTGGGGATCCTGTGGATGTTCAGAGTGCATGGAGTCTTGGATGTCTACAACAAAAAGATCACTGTACAGCATAGGGGCACAACTCACATCTTGGATGTAAAGCTTAAAGGAGAGTCAATCCCTATTGTATCTGCTTCTGCTATCACTTCTGTAATAAAGAATCATCTTTCTATGTACTTGACTTTTGCACGTGATGTCTCAAATAGTGATCAGTCAAATTTATCTGTGTTAAATAAAGAAAGGTCAGCATTTTTGCCAAAGTTTAGTGACTGTTTTTCTGATTTATTACCGTCGCAATTGCCGCCAGAGAGACCTGAGGACCATCGACGTCACTTGACCATTGTGTTTGAAGAGCTGGGCAGTCACAGGTTACTTGTCAATCCTAAGAGAAGTGAAATTTTCCTCGAAGAGATCCACTTTCTGGGCCACATAGTCTCAAAGGATGGTGTTAGAATGGATCCCGCAAAGGTCGAAGCTATCAAGACATGGCCAGACTTGAAGACTGTGCACGATGTCAGAAGCTTCTTGGGATTGTGTTCCTACTATAGCAGGTTTATCAGAAATTTTGTAGAGATAGCATCGCCTCTTCACGCATTGCAAAAGAAAGAGGTCACTTTCAGATGGACCCAAAAAGAGATTTCAGCTTTTAGTCTCTTAAAGGAAAAGTTGACTTCAGATCCAGTTATTGTTTTGCCAGATCTCAGGAAGTCATTTGTGGTCCAGTGTGACGCGTGTGGCAGTAGCATCGGAGCAGTGCTAATGCAAGATGGACCGGTACTACCTTATGAAAGCCGAATTTTGCAAGGGCCGGAGAGGACTATGCAAGTCTATGAGAAAGAGCTCTTGGCCGTGATTCATGCGCTTTCTAGTTGGAAGCACTACCTCTTAGGTGCTGATTTTGTTGTCCAAACAGATCATCAGACCTTGTGATACTTCTTGACACAGTCAAAGTTATCCGAAAAGCATATGCGATGGGCAAACATTCTTTCCATGTTCCACTTCCAGATTATGCATGTGGAAGGCAAGAAGAATGTTGTGGCTGATGCGTTATCAAGAAAGCCACAAATTTCAACTGTGTCAATTCCTTATCATCATGAGTTAGATGACATGAAGGAATAGTATACTGCTGATGGAGATTTTGCAAGGATCTTTGAACAGTTACAAGAGGGGCAACATCACGAGCACTACCTCCTCAGAGATGGTTTTATGATGATGCATGGCAGACTTTGTGTCACTAGGCCACAGCGACATAAGGTCATGGAAGAGAGTCATGTCCCACCGTATGCAGGGCATCGTGGCATTGATGCAACAGTTAAAGCGGTAGAGACATTCTTCTATTGGCCTACCTTGAGGAGAGATGTGGATGCCTTTGTGCGATCATGCATAGTTTGCCAAAAGGTCAAGTTTGACAGGCAAAAGGCACCAGGGTTGTTACAACCACTGTCGATTCCGGATAAGCCATGGGAAAGCATTGCTATGGACTTTATCTTTGATCTTCCAAGGACGCCAACAGGGAATGATGGTATATGGACCATTATCTGCAGGTTCAGCAAGCAGGCCCATTTTATCCATGTCAGGAAGAAGATAAAATCTGATCAGATGGCACGCTTGTTCACATGTACAATGTGTTTAAGTACCATGGTATGCCACAATCGATTATCAGTGATCGTGATCCTCGCATGACCAGTTTGTTCTGGAGAGGATTGTTTGAGAACATGGGCACTACGCTCAAGTTCTCGTCTTCGTTTCATCCACAAACTGATGGACACTCAGAAGAGGCTAATTCTATTGTCTTAGATATGTTGAAATGCTATGTATCAGATAATAAGGGCAAGTGGGGACATTATTTGCCTATGCTTGAGTATGCGTACAATAATACGGTGCATTCGTCTACTGGCAAAGCACCCTTTGAGATTGTTGAAGGCGGTAAAAAGGTTCCTCCCGTTCTGCATACAAAGAACAAGATCTTTGAGGCAGATCGATATGTTGAGAACATGGATGAGATGTATAAGAAAATTAAAGTTGCCTTGGAGAAGACTCGGGCAAAGCAGAAAAAGGCTGTTGATTGTCACCGTCATGAATTGCTGTTATCACCTGGTGATTGGGTTCTATTAAGGTTCGAAAAGGCAAGGTTAAAGAAGATGAAGGGCAAGGAACGGATGTTTCCTAAGCTCAGCATACGTTACTATGGGCCTTTTCAAGTGCTTGACAAGATCAGCGATGTGGCTTACAAGCTGAAATTGCCTAATGCGTAGAAGATTCATAATGCGTTGCACGTGAGTCTTCTAAGACCCTTCATGGTTAATGTGCCAGAAGATATGCCAGATGAGGATCAGCCAGAAGTTGAGAAACATGATGAGATCCTGGTACCTGAGCGAGTTTTGGCACATAAGGACAGGAAACTTAAAGGACAAGTTGCAAGACGCTATTTGGTGAAGTTCAAGAACTATCCGCCTATGGATGCAAAGTGGATAGAAGAGCATGAACTGTCAGAGTCACCAAATGTATTCGAGCTTTACCTTGAAGCCTTTGGGTTACAGCCTACTGATGCCCCAACCCAACGTGTGCAAAGGAGGGGTAATTATAGAGCTAGTACATCAAATGTACATATAAATTCAGTGTAATAGATGGAATTGACAAAAGTATGAAGGTCTCATTAAGTCATTTGTATCTATGTGTTATGACCTTTCTTGCAGATACATGCGATGATAAAAGAGTGTTGATAGCACAAGATCATCAGTGGCGTGTATTTATGGTATGCAATCAAGGACGTTTGCGATTTCAAGAGGGGGGTATGTCACGGGGACGTGGCAACTGTTAACTATGTCACGAGGAAGTGGCTACTGCTAACTTTAGTTGTTGATTTCTTTCCAATGGGTTTTGTTTTATTTTTGAGACCCTCTTCTTGAAGTAGCAAACGGTCGGACATTGTATGGCCAATGTGAACGGTAGTTTCACCCGCAGATGGGTAGTGGTCGGCACTGGAATTCGTATGGTAAGAGGATGTCTAGGCTCAGAGCAAGATCATATAGGTCCCCCCGTCGCACTTAGCAAGTTGGTGGATACTAGGAAGTGAACTCAATAAAGGCCTAAAATCAAGGTGTGACTACCAACAGAAAGTATCCGACAGTTGGGCCACATTGCACTTTTGGATGAGGTCCCAATGAGGATAGATGGTCAGATGACCACAGGGAGCCCAACGGAATCATTTCCTAAAATTTAGGGAACTACTATTTTGGGCCACGAAATGTATTCGCGTCATTACCTCCGGTATGACTAGGGGAACACTTTACAACTCTGCCGCGAAGTCAGCTGGGCAACCGGTCAAGATATTTTTAAGCGGCGAACCCGAAACGGGAAATGGCTTGTCAACGTGCCAAGTGGCACATTTCTGTGCACTTTCCTCATGCAAGAAGAAGTGGCGCTGAATTTGATGCTGGGAGAGGCCTCATTTGAAAACTGTCACAGGTTAAGAGCTATGGAGTGCTTCCTTTCCCCCTTATGTACAGTGCGGTGCCAGGAGTGATGCCCTGCACGCTACGCACTGCTCTCTCTCTCCCCTATGAGCAGTATGTTATGCCCCTCTAGTGGGCTTTTCATTTGACCAATGTACAGTTATGTGGGTTCATGCGCGATTGCCGAGGCAAGAATTCGGAGAGGTTTCACGTGAGAAATCTCGTCCGATTCAAAGGGCAAGTAGCCCTACATGTGCGGAGGAGCTCGAGGTCTTGCTACAGATGCGACCGGCACGCGAAACGGAGCCCAAAACAGGGAATTACAGCCTGCTGTGTATTTTTGCAGGTTTGGGGTTTCGGCCCTAAACGCACCCTAATACCCCCAGGAGGTTCGGGGACGTGAGGGGACCGCTGTACAGGTGATCTGGCGTATTTTCGGGGCAGCAAACAGAGAATTCAGCAAGCTGCAGATTCTCGCCAGGTTTTGTAAAGTGTCCGTATGCGTCGAGAAAGTCATCTACTGCGTGGGGATACTGACTGTGAAGCGTCCTAGTACAAATATGCTGTCGAAATCGGGCCAGAACAGGTGTTTCTTAGCCTTGATTGTGCGGGGCAGCTCGTAGGAGATCACAGGTTTTATTCCCTTTGTTAAAGAATAAAGAAATACCACAAGAGGCGCCAATTTTGGGGCCTACAGGTTGTCGGCGTCTACTCGGAGCATTCTAGCTTCCGAGCCGTGTGTGTACTTAGGTGTTAATCCCCGTTACAGGTTATCTTTGCAAAGTACTCTGTGTGTGTCTAAAGTAAAGTATTTCGGGTGAAAGCCAACGTCTACCGCCCCACAAGCCGGTTTCAATCAGGGCTTTCAAGCCGTTGACTTTCCCAAAAGCTCTACACAATTCATTTGAAGTTTCGAGGTTTATGCCATAAATATCAGGTAACTAGTCGAATAGCAGGTCTAGCGCTGTGTGTGTCTAAAGTAAAGAATTTCGGGTGAAAGCCAACGTCTACCGCCCCACTGGCCGGTTTAAATCAGGGCTTTCAAGCCATTGACTTTCCCAAAAGCTCTACACAATTCATTTGAAGTTTCGAGGTTTATGCCATAAATATCAGGTAACTAGTCCAATAGCAGGTCTAGCTCTCATAGCCCCTCGGGATCTATCTATTGTCAAAGCGGGAGGTTGCTCCGAAGACGTCAAGGCTCTTTCAAGACATGTATTGAAAGTATGTCCTTTGAAAACATTCAAAGCATCAGCCTTCTTGTTATAAGGGTTCCGGGTGATGCTATGTCAAACGAGGGCCTTGAGAATGACTTTCACGAGACTCACGACGATTTGGTCTCTAGCTTTTCTTTCATAAGTTTGAAGCCCACCGCTGCATAGTCCCTAAGCTCTTGCATGGTTGATATCAGCTTGGACAAACAATACTCCTGTAACGGTGATGGGAGTCCAATGGTATATCACTCGCATTGGTCCTCCAAACAGAATCAACACACCAAAAGGTGGATGTCGAGGAACCTTTGGTTTTAGTCTTCCATAGTCTCTCGAGCAAGCATTTCCAAGTTGCCCCATTCCGACAAAATCTGGACTTCAAAGAGGGAAGTCGTATAATTGCATGCAAAATTTCTCTTGGAAGCTTGCCATGTCCTTGGGGCATGCGGTTGTGTCACGATTGACCTCCACCACTGCATAGCATTATCTTTAAGAAACCCAGCTACTCGAGAAATCTTGAATTCTTCCGTATAGTTCCCCAAAGCATAGATGTTGTCACATTGTTGGAGAATCTATAAAGCTTTCTTCCAATCTTTCACTCCCAAAAAGGTTACTGTCGTACCGCCATCGTTGAAATCCTTTGGCTGGTTAGGCGCAGATCCCCGGATAGGGATGATAAGGATATCCATACGTGCTCCAACCATTGTATCTAGGTGGCCGCGGTGGTGAGGGAGGTGGTGACTACGGCAGTAGAAGAGGCGGTTGCACTAGATCAGGGTCAAACAGCTGCACCATGTTCAAGGAGACTCCCCCAATTGGAATAGACAGCTGTGAAGGTTGTCGGTTAGAGGCTCTTGCCCTTTCTCGTGCCGGAGGAGGGGGTACCATGTAGTTCAAAAACTGTTGGAAACTTTGCAGCATCGGGAGATTCGATTGAGGATGCTGCAAAAGTATGTCGCGAAGCTCGTCGAGAAGAAACTGCGAGTACTCTGTCGAATCCATAAACGCCATCGTGTTCTATCTGTTCTTCGTAGGACTCGTATGCTTTCAAAAAAGCACACGACCGGAGCTCTGATACCACTTTAACAGGATGGCACAACACGCCAGTAGAAAAAAACAGACAAGGTAGTTAGATACGTAGTGTTCGGTACAAATTCAATACGTAAGGTACATAGTATAGAATGGATTTGAGTTTTTAAGTACGTAAAAATTTGTCCTTTTTTTCACAAAGCCTAAAACTAAGAGTACTCCATACATTTACTTATGCATTCACCAAGACTTCAAATAAAGACTAGAGTCCACGACTCTAACCGAACAATGAAAACACAAAGCTGCTCAATGTCTACAGTCAAACACTGTCATATGTCTAATATTATGGTCTCATAAAACTAAGAGCATCGAATTAAAGTACATAATGATAGTCCAAGATTGAAGTATGAAGTCCTGACTCTAGTAAGTACTACAAACTGCACAATGCACAAAATTTTATTTATTTTTAAGACACCCGTACGGATTGCTATCCATACATACAGATCCGTATTGTATGGCTATACTGTACGGATCCTATCCATACGTTGTATGAATGCAACCTTGAGGACAAACAAGACAACTTTAAAGCACTTCAAATAACAACTGAACTAAAAGAGATGCACGACACACGACACGCGGAGTGGCAGAGTTCCCTCAAAATGAGCACTGGTCCCAAACCCTTGCGCCCCTTTCGGTATTTCTTTATATTGCTTCAACTTAGTACAAGCTGACACTCCTTACTTTGTTTGCACTTCCACGCGGGGAAACGTGCCAGAGAATGAGCCCATAGCACATATTTAAAGGCCCTAGGCCAAGAAAAGTAGTTTACATTGAAAAGTTTCAAACTCAAAAGCATCAACTGGCTAAGAAAAAACAAGGAATTCCATACACTGCCACGTCAGCAAGGTTGCAACGCAAAACGCGAAAATGCGTACTTCTGCCACATGGCGTTGTCAGCCCGATTGCGGGACTATCCATACAATCATGCCATGTCATCAAAAAACATGCGCGCCTTGTGTGTGTGTGTGTGTATATGTGTGTGTGTGAGTGTGTGTGTGTGTGTGTGTGTGTGTCCTACTTTATTTTGATGCCCCATCGAACGGGGTCGCATAAGTTGGTTATGATAGCTTGTCCCACTCGACAAGGTTCTATAAGCTTATAGAGTTTAGGCCCCTCGGCCAGGATCTGCAGGTTGGTCAGGTCTTCAGTGGCTTGACACGTCAACAGTTTGTGACAATTGATCTGGGAGTGGTAGAAGTCTTCAAGAGAAAACTGTGATTAAAAGTATTTGAATGACTCATGGCTCGGGTCTTGACCGCCACGGGAGTATTCATGTGGATGAAACCTCTGAACGACGCAGGTTGCGATCTAGGGAGCGTTTAATTGTAAATGGAACCTCCAAGCGACGCACGCTATGATTCGGCGAGTGTTTGGTTGTACATGGCCTTTGAATTTCTCATGGCCCAAACTTGGGTTCTCGGGGGGAGTAGTCATGGTGAGTTTATGTCTTTGTAACTTGTGATTGCATCTATAATCATTTCTGTTGCATCGTGATGAGAACCATGTAGGTTCCAAATTGGGTGAGATTGCCTAGCTATGTGTAATATTTTTAGCTAAGACTATAAGTGAATAAAAATGATATTTATACACACACAATTAGTTTATGAATTTATTGGCACCAATTAATAATTCAACACACGGGTAAATTTTCTGATGCAATGTGCCATCTCGAAATTTATCAATGTCCAGATAGTAGCATAAGTAGAACAATAGCCGGACGCAAAGCAAAACACGTCAAAACAAGCACATGAATAAGATGGTGTCCCTAGTTAGTTCAGACAAATAACAATTTAACATTTTTACCGTGGCCACCCAAGAGAGTGGCAAGCCAAACACAACATAAATACGTCGCGACATGGCATGCAAACTGAGTGGGGAGGAGCATGGAAACATCGGAGGCAAACATGCTGCCGATAAGCCAGAAACTCCCGTTTTAGCACTCCTTTTGAAGTCTTAAGTTTGAAAACCGTTCAAAGTGAGTGGCCATGCCAGTTTGAAAAGGGCCAAATCTTATAACATTAAAAAAACCAACATGTAGCATGGAGTTTTTGGAAAGGCCAGCGCTAAAAGATTTATGAGCCTTCTCTCCCTCATGAGCGCAATTTGGCACGGAAAAATCACACGCTAGGCTATAAATGAAGTAGCACTACCTGATTGCAACCCTCTCTCAACAGTATACACACTCAGACACAACTAACTCTCTCTCTCTCTCTCTCTCTCTCTCTCTCTCTCTCTCTCTCTCTCTCTCTCTCTCTCTCTCTCTCTCTCTCTCTCTCTCTTTTTTTGGAAAAATCAGGGCTGTATATTACAGAGTACAATATAATCCCCAACAGATGCCAAAAAAGGCCTATCACCTGGGGTGTACAAGCTGAATGTAAGAGTAATAGCCACTATAGTGACAACTCTACTAGAACAATCTCATGGTGGTCTATATGATGAGTGGAGGAGAAACCACTGAGGAGGTGCATAATGCCATGTAATCTATCCACCTGTAAGTGTGAAGAAGAGTGGAGATCGAGCCCAACGCCGAAGGAAGTCAAATCGATGAGCCTCGGCTGCTCTAGATGTACCTAAGGAAGAATCCCACTGCCAAATGAGGGTGTGAATGATGTCCAGCCAAATGGCAGTGAGGGTATCCGGAAGGAGCTATGGAGCCGCACTGAGAATGTGAAGACAACGAGCTCTCCAAACATTCCATAGTGCAATGCTAGTGATAACTGAGAAGATTTCATCACGCGTCTGAGGATCCCCCTGCCAAGCAATCTGTGGTAACATAGCCAAAGTCCCTCGCCGATAACCCGTCGAGGTAAGCATAAGAGCTGGATCTGTGTCTGAGCCCTCGTAGAAAAGATGCGGTCCGGGCATCGGCATCAACCAGGAGACGGATCCCCAAGTGAGAAATCCATGCTGAACACCAGCTCTGCCAAGTAAAGAGCAAACTGCTAGCCACACTACATGA
Source organism: Adiantum capillus-veneris (assembly GCF_014529385.1). NCBI lineage: Eukaryota > Viridiplantae > Streptophyta > Polypodiopsida > Polypodiales > Pteridaceae > Adiantum > Adiantum capillus-veneris. The sequence continues at coordinate 75,942,490 of NC_140946.1, forward strand.
AAAGACGAGCATGACCAAAGACAGTGTGCAGGTGACTCAGGGAGTCGCAAAGGACAACGAGTACATAACGGATCATGACCCATAGAAGCTAGCCAAGTCCCAACTGGAAGTCCTGCATGTGCAATCATCCACATGAAAAAAGAAATACGATGAGCCACATGTAAATCCCAGATGGCTGACCAGAACTGCTATAGATAGGCATGGGAGAGACCTGAATGTAACGAGAAACGCATACAAGTGGACTGCTCTGTGTACTGTCTCATCAATGCGAATCTTCCAATTCGGACAGTGTACTCAAAGAATGATACATGTGCACCGGTGGGGTTAGGGTGAGGCCAATGCCACTCTCCTGGGTCCCAATAAAGCTGAGATAGGGCACGACCCTCCCACACCCAAAGCCTCCAAAGTGCAGCATCAGCGGAAGCGAAACGGGGTCAACACAACGACGCTTCCCGCGAGAGCCAACTACTCGTATGGCCTCCCATCGAGCGCCGCTGTAGAGAAGGTGCGGAGAGGTGGTAGCATATGTCAATCGAGCATGAACGAAACACACATGGCGGTTTCCAGCTACCGGTACATCAAAATCCCCAAAGTATCACTAAACTGCCTCTCAAACAAATCTGTAAACTCTCTAATGTCCATATAATAGCTGGCCTCAACCATCGTCTACTCCTGTGTCATATCATAGACAGTCTCTCGTCCAAGAGATATCATGTAAAACCTGTACTCTGAATCTAATCATAGTTGCTCTCTTAGAACCAAGAAAAATCTCGCAATTTGCAGACACCTGCAAACAAAAAATGTCAACACATAGTGGCCCACTCCTCAAAGAAACATCTCAAATCTATATGGTTTTGTCACGTGCGCACTTCACTTGCGCTACGTGGACATGCTTCGCCACAGTCTAGCATGAGTCATTAGCTTAGGATTAAGCATGGCACCTTTGTGAGCCTCTAGTAGGACATGCATGTTTATCATGCAAGCATTTTACTGCGTGAACCACCTCTTACAGGTCATTTATTAATAAGTGACTTTTCATTTACCCTTGTTGGAATGTAGGTAGGGCAAATGGCTAAAGTAACTATAAAAGGAAGCATGAGGCGCCAACAGAGAGCACATGAATGCAGAGACACAAGGAGGCACGCACCAATCGACAGCACCTCAAGAGCTCTAGCGTTTTCTCAGATTCAGCCCAGCGTTTTCAGCAGCAGAAGACCAGCGTTTTCAGATCAGCACAGAACCTCGCCATACTGCACCCTTCCCGGTCGCAGATCCTCGCTGCATTAACCATCAGCACCCAGATCAGCCTAGCGTTTTTGGCTTCAGTCCAAAGCAGCCAACACTTTCCAGATTCAGCCCAGATCAGCTAGCGTTTTTGCATTCCAACTTTGCTTGCATCGACGGTTGCAGATCCTCGCTGTAGGACTGCCACAGTAGCAGATCCACAGCCAAACATGTAGCTTTTCCAGTTTCCAGCCATCAGATCACCTTGCGTTTGCAGTCTCCGACCTCACTGTCATTGACCTCTACATAGCCACCAAAGTAGCAGATCCACAGCGGTAGAACCATCATTCCCGATCTCAGCCCTTTAGTCTCGTCGTCGACATCGTCCTCGTCCTCGTCTACATCATCGTCGTCGTCGTCGACATAGCCATCATCAAGTACAACAACATCTAGAAGCATTGTGCCAGACCTTTGTGCAATCTAAAGCAAACACTCCTCTGGCAACAGAGCAAGGGAGCCCTTGAGGGTTGGGAGTTGACATCCCTGAGTCGTCTCTACAGCAGGGATAATTCGACGCGGCACTATAGCAGGTATTTGAAGGCGGCTCTAGCAATAGGCAGCTTCAGCAACTTCAGCGACACCATCAGCAGACCCATGTACGTCCGTCGAGCAGCTTCAGCAACCAGCAGCAACTGAAGTGCCTACCCGGAGCAACAACACACCCAGCTGCAGCCTTGCAGGGCAATTTGCAACAGAGCAACACGCAGGACTTTGGGACAACCGGGACACAATTGCCGGAAGCCAACACGGAAAAACCAGACATGGCACCTCTCGATAAGAGAGAAGTGGAAGAGATGATTGCAAGGGCGGTCACACAAGCCAAGAAGGAGGCTGACAAGGCATTGAATGCTGAGGTACGCAAGATGGTGGAGAAAATAAAGCAAATGGAGGAAGAGCGGAAGTAATTAGAGGAGCAAATCACAGGACTCAAAGAGGAGGTCAACGTCTTGAAGAGAGAAGTGGCGGCATCAAAAGACCTCAAGGAAGAAGGGGAGATACATGAGGCCGATAAGGAAGCCATCAAGGAGGAAATCACCAAGGAGCTCACCAAAGCCATGGAGGTCAAGATGGAGGCCACCAAGGAAGGATGGGTAGATGTCGTGCGTCAAAAAATCACAGAGGAAGTAAAGGAAGAGAAGTGGCATGAAGAGACACAATGGATGCATGCCACCCTCGAGGAGAAGAAGATGAGAGAAGCCCGTATGCTCAATGTAAGGGTAAGTGGTATCAAAGAGGAGCATGGATCATCATCGGAAAGTGACGAGAGAACTTTGTGTGCCAAACTTGGGTACACCAACACCCCTTTCACCAAAGCATGGAGGGTAGGAAAAGACCCTCAAAAGAGGGTGCTCATGCTACAATTCAAAGACCTCATGGACAAAATCACCTTCCTAAAGAAGAGGATTGCATTGAGAGGATTAAGAGGAGCCCCCATTTACATTGATGAGAATCTCACCAAGACACAAGTGGAGCATCGAAAACTTTGTATGCCCAAAATCATGCAAGCAAGGAAAGAGGGCAAGAAGGCTTTTTATAGAGATGGGCAAATCTTCATAGATGGAAAACCCATCGAATAGGGATTCGCGGCCTATGAGACTACGGAGGCGACACGACATGAGATCACACTCGGAGTATGGAATTGCGACGGATGCCTATGGACTCAGCCAGGCAGACTCGAGGAGGTGATGGAGGGGAGACACATTGTGATGCTAACAGAGACACATGAGAGCCAAGAGAGAAGTCTACCACATGTCCGTGGCTACCACTGGGAGTCCACATAAGGACGATCCACAGGGAGGCAGGGAACATCACGAGGATCAGGGGAGATTTCTCTTTTAGTGAGGAGAGAGCTACAGGACAGGGTCACAGTAGTGAGCAGAGATGTAGACTCTAGAGGCCCGCTTCATGTGGGTAAGGATACAACTAGCCCCAGACAGAGCCATACATGTTGCACTATGCTACTTCCCCCCACACGGGTCACATTTTGAAGACCATAGAGAGATACGACGAGCATGTACGACATAGGAGCCACCAGAGGAGGATGCCGATGAGAGTATGGCAGAGGAGGAGGAGGAGGGACCACAATCACAGTCACCCTTTTCGGTTCTCTCGGAGGACCTCCTACACTACGCGGCATTGGGAGAGATCCTACTTGTAGGTAATTTCAATGCCCACACACAGAGCCAACAGTGCGAGATGTATGACTTTGATGATTCCACCCTACTCCATACCATAGCGGCAAAGGATGTGGGACTAGGGAGGACATCAGAGGACAGAGGGAGTGACTCTACCAGATACGGATCACACTTACTAGCACTAGGATCAGCGCACCACCTCCTGATCTAAAACGGGATGTCCCGTTGGCCGATGTCAGGTGGATACACTTGCTTCCAGAAGGGAGGCAAGACAAGACAGGGAGGCAAGAAAGGCCAGAGCAAAGTGGATTACATCTTAGGCTCCACAGGGGTCATGGATATTGTACGCTCCTTTACCATGCCACCACGGCCCATCGGAGTGGATCATACATATCTCAGCCTCTCTCTCAGGACCAGTTTACCAACACCACCACCCCAGTCCCCCACGCAGCATACCACTATACACTTCAATGAGGAGCTTTCCGAGATTTACAGATACCATGTGTACGCAGGGATCAACCATCTAGACCCTGACACTCCACTCTCCACACTCACCACTGAGCTCACCTCCATACTCACTCAGCAGCGCTCAAGAGCTTTCCCTCGACCATGCACTCCAGCGACACATCACGATGTGGGACGATGCCCCAGAATAGATGGTATGATGATGAGTGCAGATAGCTATATGAGAGGCTTAGGGCACAACATATTACTGGGCAGATATCTGAGAGACGGATGCACCAGCAGATGGGTACTCTTACTAGACGTAAGAGGAGAGCCTTTGAGGAGACACAGTGGTGGGATGTGTACCATACACTTTAGAGTCGAGAGGCAACGATCTCTTGGAGAGATGTGAGACAGCGGACCCCAGCCACATCTATAGAGGACCCAACGGTATGGCATGCATATGCAGAGACACTCTATCATGTGCCGGCTCAGCCCCCCCTTCCACACCCGGTGGCTCCCCGACCTACAGCTCCCACTCTCTTTACCATAGATATGGTGAGACGAGGCATTCAGAGTCTACAGCACCGTCAAGCCACAGACCACACCGACCTTCAGGGTAAGCATTTTATATACGCTACACACACTTTGGCTCCATTGATTGCACACCTGTTCAACAGGGCACTGGCAGAGGGATTTCCAGAGAGCTGGACTATGCATACTATTGTGCCTTTACATAAGGCTCGAGACCGCATGGATCTAGCCAACTACAGGACTATCATGATTGGTCATATGATGGCCAAGATTTATGAAGCAGTTTTAGAGTCAGAGTTGAGCAGATATGCAGAGACCGAGGGGCTACGTGCCTCCAGACATGCAGGCTTCAGACGCACATTCTCTACTGTGGACCACATTTTCACTCTCAGATGCCTGATAGAGCAGTCACGGAGCCGAGGGAGACGCCTCTACTGCTGCTTTGTGGACTTCCGCAAAGCCTTTGACACAATCCCCAAAGAGAGACTACTACAACGACTCATATCTCTTGGGATACCCCCAGACATGATATGGGCCATATATGCTTTGTATGAGAGAGTGTCAGGCAGGGTCACATGCCCAGGAGGACTATCAAATAGCATCACTAGCACCATCGGGGTGACATAAGGGTGTCCACTCTCCCCTACTCTATTTGGTCTGTACATAGATGAGATGGAGGCCTACATCCGACAGAGAGGAGGAGCAGGCGCCGACCTATCAGGCACTCAGGTACATATTATGCTATATGCTGATGACATTATTTTACTCGCAGAGTCACAGGAGGATCTCCAGCTCCACATACAGGCTCTAGAATTATTTTGTACACAAAGAGGAGTGACAGTGAACCTTGGCAAGACCAAGGTTTTGATATTCCACACATCAGGCATTGTTCGGAGGAGATCAGTTTTTCCTTTTGAGGCCAGCCAGATTGAGGTAGTAGAGTCATATGTATACTTGGGCATCACCTTTACAGCCAGGACTGGCCGCTTCTCTATGGCACAGGCAGCCCGAGATCGCACTACACGAGCGTATGCAGCTCTAGCCATGCTTGAGAGGGGAAGCCATCAGACACATTTCCAGGAGCCCCGCACGTAGAGCTGGCTATTTGTCACTTTGGTGACACCAGCTCTTCTATACGCTGCCCAAGTGTGGACCCCAGGATTATCAGAGCAGGCTTGGAGCAAGCTCGAGAGGCCACAGATATTGTTGCTTGCCCGGATGATCCGGAGCAAGCCATCAATCCCACATGACATTGTGAGCGCAGAGTTCGGTGCCCCACCCATGGTAGTGGAGGCGCTATTTCAGACAGTGGGATACCTCCATAGGCTGCGAGACATGAGGGCACATAGACTAGCTCGCCTTGCTCTTGAGGCCTCCTGCGGGCTAGCAGACTCTGGGGATGAGAGATCATGGTACGTGAGTGTGACTAGCTGGCTTCAGACATACCGCTACTCTATGGACAGATTACCTCCCTCACACTATGATCCAGATGCACCGCGCCAGGCCCTCTCACACATTGAGAGGAACACAGTTGTCAGATATGAGCTCATACAGAGACATGTAGAGCAGACTTGGCTCACACCTTCGCGGCCATTGGCCACGAAGATGGCATATTACAGAGATCGTTTCCTTATGCTCACAGAGGACAGGTTCATACAGAGGCTCCACTACATGGATATATACCTACCACATGGCATGAGAGTGGTAGCCATCGGACAACTCAGAGTATCATCTCACCAGCTTGAGATTGAGAGCGGCAGAGCAGCACGGGTCCCACACGAGGCCAGGATATGCAGATTATGCAAGCAGGAGGTAGAGTGTGAGAGCCACTTCTTATGCAGATGCCCTCACTATGCGGAGATCAGATCACGGTACCCCACTCTGTTTGACAGGCCAGAGGTCTCATTACAGACAATGATGACATCATTAGATCAGAGACTACTTGAGAGACTCTTCGTGGAGATGCACCAGCATAGAGAGAGCCCCCTCCAGACGGGGGAAGGTGGAGGATCAGACAGGCAGACACACCTTACAGACTACTTCTTGGCTAGAGTACCCATGCAGCCACAGCCACCCACACATCAGGGGATGACTTTGATACGAGCTGAGGAGGCCATAGCTAGGCGGCGACCACGACTACCAGGATATTGCTCCACGGCCTCTCAGAGACACAGACGAGAGGTCCAGGCCATCAGGGATCGACATACAGCATATATTCAGAGGAGGGCAGAGCAGACACTAGACATGGCGGGCATAGCCAGAGTCCTCACATTAGGCTCACGGATGTACCAGATACTACACCCTGCCATCACTACTGGATGGAGCTGATGTACCACACCACCCCCCTCCCTCCTCCCCTCACTCTCACTACACACATACATGTCTCTTTATGTACACCGGATGTTTTGTTATTACCCGGTCACCCCCACATCTGCACACCGGATGCTTTGTTATTACCCAATCACTTACCACACTACACTTTGTACACCGAATGCTATTATTACCCGATCATTTTGCACATACAAGATATCCAGAGGATATTCACATTTTGTACATGGATCTATCTCATAGGCCAGTTCGCTTTGGCCTTTTGAAGACGTAAATAAAATCTCTCTCTCTCTCTCTCTCTCTCTCTCTCTCTCTCTCTCTCTCTCTCTCTCTCTCTCTCTCTCTCTCATTCATTCATTCATTCATTCATTCATTCATTCATTCAGTTCAATCCAATTCTTTCGAGTGAAGTAAAGTATCCCTTGTGTTTGTGTGGAGTACTAGATCCGAGCTAAAATCCATAAACACTTCCGTTGCACCTGACATTGGTATCAAAGCTCTATGTCTATTGCACTTGATATTGGTATCAGAGCTTTGTGCGTGCTTCGGCTTCGTCAAGAACTAAGAACCCCAGAAGAACCCAAGGACCCAAAGAACCTCTCCCAGTTTTTTTTCCTGAAGAATCTTTTGAGTCCCGACCATGGACTTACCAAATCCCATCTTCATTGCAATGTCTTTGAAGGAAGATCGACATTGGATACACAAGAATCCAGATCTAGAGTACCAAGATCTACTTGCCTCTTATGCAGATATGGAAGGAGTTGGCGACAGGATCCCTAACCTCTTCTGCATTCGCATTTGCATTCGCATGTAGTGTGCATCCACTTCCATTGACAAGAAACCCTTGGAATTACCTCCGAGCACCCTTACCTTTCAGCTTCACCTGCAATGTTTTAACGACAAGACTATTTGAGTGGTCGTACTTGCTCACAAGGCAAAATCAGCACGAAGGCTGGTATTCAACGATAGTAGTAAGGGTACCTAGCAACCTGCATGGTAGGTGTTTACATCGCATTAGATCTACATCCGTAGTATCCAGCCGTTTGGAGGAATCTTCATTGGTTATGCATCCACATGCATCAGAAGCAGTCAACATCAATAGTACAGATAGAAGTTTAGCAATTGTGCCTCATCTTTAACAGGGGGGTGTTGAAGATGATGAAACAGGAAACAGAAGGAAGATAGCAACTCAGAGTAGGAAGAAGATGGAGAAGGAGAAGACACAGAGCTTGTGTACGAGATCTCTGTAGTCTATCTCTCTGTATTAGAATAATAGAGTATATACAAACTCAGAGCTACAAAGCTTATATGAGACCCTAAGAGATAAGGTGTCCTTTCACACCAGATGTCCGGAGGGAAAAACCCAGTGGGAGAAAAGTGCCCCTCGTGAAGCACGTATACACACTAACACTACTACATGTCTACAAATCCCCCCTGTAGTGAGTGTGAATCCGTACAAGGTAGCAGATCATCATGTGTATGAGAGTAAGACCAAAGCTTTTTGGAAAGCTTCAAACTTTTCTCGTGATAACGCCTTCGTAAATAGATCTGCAATGTTATCCTGTGTAGGACAGTAAGTTAGTGTGATCTCCCCTGCATGTAGCCTTTCCCTGACATAGTGGTAGTGAACCTCTATGTGCTTTGTTCTTGCATGAAATACTGGATTCCTTGCAACTGCCATAGCACTCTGACTGTCAGTGAAAATGGTAGTGGGTGCCTGTTGACACTCACAAAGATCTGCCAATAACCTGCGTATCCATACACAATCAACTATTGCCGTGAAAGCTGCCCTGTACTCAGCTTCACAAGTTGATGTAGCCACTGTGGGTTGCTTCTTGCTTAGCCAAGATATACATGCATTTCCCAAGAAAAAACAATTCCCACTTGTGGAATGTCGTGTGTCAAAATCACCAGCCCAATCTGAATCGTTGTAACCAAGAAGCTGCATAGAACTGTGCTTTCCATACATATCCCCCCTTGGAAAGAACATGGAAAGATTAGGGGTACCTGAAAGGTAACGAAGTATGCGCTTCACAGCCTGCCAATGATGCATACCTGGGCTGTGCATAAATCTGCTTGCTTGTGAAACCCCAAATTGAATGTCTGGACGAGTGTTGCCTGCCAAATATATCAAGCAACCAACCGTTGCTGCATAAGTATGTACATCAAAAGGTTCTCCAACATCGTACATGCTCAACTTTGATCCAGTTTCTACGGGTGTAGAGATTGGTTTACAATTTTGCATACCAAACTTGTCCAAAATTGTTATGCAAATATTTTACCTGCAACATGTATATGCCATCCTCTGATTGCACAAACTGAATACCCAAGTAATATACCTTCATAAGTTCAAAATAGTCTAAACTCACGAATTATAAGAGGGAATAAAGCACTCATAAAACTATAAAAGCAAGGGACACGCGAAAAGAAAAGAAAAACAAAAACAAACAAATAAACAAACTAAATCACTTTGTTTGCTCTTGGCTTAAAACAAGTACTCAACTTTAAGCAAAAAAAAGGATAAGACATCTTAAAAACTTAATCCTAGAAATCAAACTTCAACAACTTATAACGGAACACAATCTTAAGTCCTCAGATAAGCTAAATATGAAATCGAAAAATAAATACTACTACAAACCTACGAAGAGCAAAGAACCAAACTTGACAATATGTGATCTAAACTTCACTGCTTGTCCAAACAGGAAGAATAAGATTATCACCTTTATCATGCATAGCTTGGACAACAGCTATGACATCCCTACTCACGTCGTCAGTGCCCAAGAGTAGGTGCAGGTTTATATAGAGGCCATTCATGCTTTGAAAGTACTCTACAAAACCAACGAGCTGAGTTTCTATCACCCTCCGGAGGTGATGGGCATACTCAGCCATAATAAAGGCTAGCAATTGTCAAGCTATAGTGAAAATACTAGAAGCGCTAAAGATCAAAACAACAACATAAGGTGTTATTAAGTCAAACAATAAGTGGGCTTTTTAGCTCCCCACTTCTATTGAATTTACTACTGATTATCTTGAACATTCCAAAGGAAGAAACACTAAAAATAAACTTACTACGATGCAAAAATGAACGAAATTTTTTCATGATTCTTTTGAATGAGTATCCTTTTTCAACTAGTAAAGAAATACCCAAGTAATAATGTAGCAAACCAAGATAAGACATCTCAAAGGTTTTTCTCAAAGCATCTTTAAACGCTTCAATTTCATCTGCAGTATTGCCTGTAAGAAGCATATCATCCACATAAAGTGTTAGCAAAATGAGAACTCCATCTCTCTTTTTAACATACAAAGTACTTTCTGTTGGACTATTCTGAAATCCCTGGCCAATCAAATAAGTATGTATCTTCTCATACCATGCTCTTGGAGCCTGTTTGAGACCATACAAAGCTTTACACAATCTACATACCTTTTGCTCTTGACCTTTTACAACAAAACCACTTGGTTGACTTACATAAACTTCTTCTTGCAAATCACCATTCAAAAAAGCAGTTTTGATATCCAACTGATGCACTTTCCAACCATGATGAGCAGCAATTGCAACTAGTGATCTAACTGTGGACGCACGAGAAGTAGGAGCAAAGGTTTCATCATAATCTATGCCTTTCTGTTGCGCATAGCCTTTTGCCACAAGCCTTGCTTTGTACCTGTCAACAGTACCATCTTGTTTCCTTTTTACCTTAAAAACCACTTTGTACCAATAGGCTTTTTACCTGTAGGCAAGTCCACTAGATCCCATGTATGATTCTTATGAATAGAATCAATTTCTTGCTGCATAGCATCTTTCCACTGAACACACTCTAAAGCTTGTTCAAATGAATCGGGCTCATCTGCATCACAAAGAGTGCTAAAGCAAGCCAAATCTACTTGCTCTCTAACAATAGTACCAGCACGTGTTTTTCGTGGCAACGGTGCATCCAACTTGCTATCCTGCAAAGTTTTCTGAACCCATTTAGACAAGGTTCTTTCTTCCCTGAGAACTTCTTGCTCCACGCACAATTTCCTCTACATCATGAGGTGTCACATGTTGATCAAAAGATTGATAAGATTATCAACTTGTTGTGATTCTTGATTCTCCACAAAAGAAGGAAGCAAACCTTCAAATACATCATGTGTCTGCATATGAGGTACATCAAAAGCAACCATAGGTTGAGCAGTAGTTTCTGCAAAAATTACATCACGACTTTCAAAAATCTTGTTTGTAGCAGGATTGTAAAGTCTATAACCTTTACTTCCACTACTGTACCCCACAAATATACATTTGATTGCCTTATCATCAAGCTTCCCATGTAACTGCTGAGGGATGTGAGCATAAGCAAGACAACCAAAAACACGAAGATAACTGACTGAAGGTGGAATCAACTGATGGTTCCTCAAAGACTGCTACTCCTCGGTTGCTTGCCGCTGCTGCACCCCCCCCCCCCCCCCCCCCCCCCCCTCCCCTGCTATTGCGCCATCTCTACCCCTCACCCCCCCTCCCTCTCGCCTTCGCGCTGCCTCCTGCTCCCGCGCTGCCCTCTCGCCCTCGCGTTGTCTCCAGCCCCCGCACCCTCGCGTTGCCCCCATTGCCCTCGCGCTGCCTCCCTAGCCCAGCCCTGCCCGCCACCTTTCCCCCCTCTGCTGCCCGCTGCCCTCGCCCCCCTAGCTGCCCCCGACTCCGTCCGCTGCCTCCCATTCCCTAGCCTTTTCTCCCTCCCCCCCCCCCCCCGCCGCGCAGTCTTTTATCTTTCGCTTACAGCTTTACCCGTCCCCGCATCCCCCCCCCCCTATCCTTCTCGCTTCCGAAGGTAATCTGCACCTGGCTCTGCAGCACTTCTTCTTCGGACAAGTGCTTGGCGTTCTCGTTTGCAGATTTTCTTCACCGCCCGCTTCTTCGACTCAGCAGTAGACACAGATGGAGGCTCCAGCTCCGCCACAGAGGGGCTCGCCTGAAGCACCCTCGCCCGACCCCGCTGAGCCCACCATTCGACTTGCTCTTTCGCCGACAGAGCAAGCGAGCCTTGCCGCAGAGGTAGAACGCTTACAGGCGACTTCTGTCATCTGCAAGGTTCTCGGCACCCGTCCTAGCAGAGGAGAGCTGCGAAACCTTCTCCAGGCCCGCATTCTCGCAGAGGTGGGCAAGATCTTGGATGTCCAGATTCTCGGACGGGGGTACTACCAGATTGAGTTCGAGACTTCCAAGATGGCCTCCAAGGTCATAGCTATGAGTCCACTGGCCATCCGAGCATCACGCGCCCACTTTCGACAGTGGCGACATGGTTTTGACCCGACTTCGGATGTGCTAGTAGAGGAGGCAAACATCCCCATCTCAGTCTGCTTTCCGGGTTTACGGAGGGAGTACCTTCCACTTCTCTCCAGGATTGGCTCCGCCATCGGGACTGTCCTGGAGATACCTCGTACGGCAGCATCAGTAGCTGCCAAGGCGGCTGGCATCCCTTCAGTTCGAGTTTTGGTTAGAGATACCCACACGCTCCCGAAGGTCATCCTTCTGCCTCGGGTGAGTGAGGGTTGGTTTAGACAGAGTGTGGAGTACTCGGGTCTCCCGAACCAGTGTTTCATTTGCAGACAGATGGGCCACCTAGCGAAGGCCTGTCCACGGAGGAGACCACGACCCGCACCTCAGCCTCAGCCCCAACCTGCCAAGGCTGGGCCGCAGCCACAGCCACAGCCAACGACACAGCGCACAGATTCAGAGCCACCCTCCGAGCCTGGGGCTCCAGCGGAGGAGGGGTGGCAACAGGCCCGTGGCCGTCGACGCCAGGGGCCACAGTGACAGCCTGGCACTCAGAGTGGCCCTCAGGTGCCTACTCAACAGCAGTGGGTTCCCACGGGGAACCGCTTTGCTCCTCTTGAGCAGGAGGAGCCCCCTACGCCAGCCTCCACTTCCGCTTCATCCTCATCCGCCGCCCCACCCTCCGATTTCCCCTCCTCCTACTCCTCCTCCTCCCCTCCCCCGCCCTCTGCCCCCGCACGCTCCCCACCTCGCTCCCCTGTCTGTCGCCCCACCCCGCTTCTCTTCTCCTCCGCCCCCCCCCCCCCAGCTCCTTCTCCCCCTCCTCCTACTTTAGTACCACAGTCGACTCAGGAGACTGGTCCCTCGCCGGCGGCTAGGAGATCTCTTGGCAGCGCCTTTGCCACGAGTCGCCTAGCGAGAGAGGGTCAGCCATTCTTGCGGCCCCCTCTGCAGATTCAGACATCTTCCCTTGTAGCTATCCCTCGCGGTCTGACAAGCATTGATATCCGACGCCATTGGGATTTCTTCGATTACGGGTTCACTCGCTTTCTCGGCAATTCCGCAACAGACCATGAGGCAGCCTTCTTCAGGGTCCACGCTCTGTTCCTCGCCGCTAGGGAGACAGAGGCCTTGGACTCAGCAGTAGGTTTCTCCTTCCCCCTCTGTGGTAGGACCGAGACAAAGTGGTCCCTTGACTCAGTGGTGGGATGGTTGCATACACAGGTTCTCGAGTTCTCTCACCACATGGGAGAACTTGGCGTTACAGATTTGCTGCAGACTTTGTGGCCACTGGCCAAGTTTACGGTGACACCCCCAGACTCAGCAGGATGTAGGCACATTGTGGTGTACTTTTTTGCTGATACGCAATGTTTGCCTTGCTATGTATACATTCATGAGGACTGCTGGACAGAGGAGGTTGCTTTACGCACGGCTCGCTCTGCTTGGGCTTGGACCAGGCACTCACTGCAGTCTCGCCTATCTAGAGGACACTCGGATGCGGATTACTCCCCATCCAAGCCAGCCTCGAAGATAGCCCGTCTTGCTGCTGCGACAGCATCTGTTCTCTCTCGCTTCCCATGAGGATCGTCTCGTGGAACGTGCAGGGACTAGGTGGGCCCCAGTTTTAGCGACAGTAGGGCCGATTGCGTCAGGAGCTTCAGCGTTGCCTTGTGGGAGGAGAGATTGACCTCCTTATGCTTCAGGAGCACCATTTGTCTGAGAGCCGCATTCGGCGATGTGGTCAGATTTTGCGTGGACGCTATGATACCTTTTGGTCAGCTGCTTTTGGACCTGGAGGCATCCAGGGTGGGGTATGTATGACTATTGCGGACTCATTGCAGCAGGCCATTGTGGACAGAGGGATTATTGTGCCAGGCAGGGCTCAGTGGATTACTATGCAGGTTCACGGTGGCCTCGTGGGCTTCCTGAACATCTATGCGCCCAATGTGGCGAGTGCTCGTGCAGAGTTTTGGTCACAGATTGTTGAGTCTTTGCCACAGGTTGACCATTGGTGTGTAAGGGGGGACTTCAATATGTTGGAGAACCCTTCTGACAGGATCGGAGGCAGCCATGCTACAGTGCATGGAGTCGAGTTAGCAGCTTGGGAGAGGTTGTGTATGACTTTGAGGGTCTCGAATACATGGCAACAGTCTGGTTTTGTGAGGCCTCCAGAGAGTCTTGCCTTCTCTAGATCGGACCGCAGAGTGGGAGGAGTGAATCTATCGCGCATAGATCGTTTCTACACTAGTGACCACTTCAGTGACTTGGGGGGATCAGTGGGCATCCTGGCAGGGACATCCTTCTCGGACCATGCACCAGTGATCCTCACAGTGGCAGACAGGCAGGGGAGTGGGAGCACGATGCTTCGCATCCCAGAGCGGGTCTTGTTGGACTCAGCACTCAGAGAGAGGGTAGAGGCTCTCTGGACAGAGGGCATGGACAGCCAGGCTCCACCTGCAGACAGAGTGGCCTTAGGCCTAGCTCAGCTTAGCCATTTTTTTCTCCAGGAGTCTCTGGCTCGACGGAGTGCAGCGAGAGAGGAGGAGCAGCGTCTCAGACAAGGCATTGCTTCACTACAGAGGATGCAGGAGCAGCATCCAGACAGTCCATGGTTGGAGGAGCAGTTACAGCAGGCTCGACAGGAGCTTAGCAAGCACAAAGGAGAGGCGCCATGAGTTTGCCTTTCACTGACAGGCATCTCAGTGGACTCAGGTGGGTGACAGAGTGACAGGTGCTTTTTTTGAGACAGTGGGACCTCGGCACTCGCATGCCAAGGTCAATCAGTTGAGGAGACCCGATGGGTCAGTTGTTTGTGAGCCCGAGGATATGCGTGCAATTGCTACTGACTTTTACCGTGAGTTACTGTCGGCTGAGCCCCAGTCAGAGAGACAGGATGCATGCAGGGAGCAGGTTTGGGCACAGATGCCTTGTCTTGTGACTGAGGAGATGCGCCAGAGGCTAGAGATACCTCTTCAGCTTGAGGAGCTGCACACGACTCTTAGGGCCCTCCCTCGTGGTAGCTGTCCAGGTGAGAATGGGCTGACTCCCAACTTTCTCTTGGAGTACTAGGACCTGCTTGGCCCAGATCTTTGTAGTGCCTTTCAGTACATTCTGCACACAGGAGTCATGCCGGATAGCATGAGTGAGGGCCTGATTTACCTCATTCCAAAGGAGGGTGGTTCCTTGGATGAGATTCGACAGTGGCGCCCCATCACCATCCTCAACTTAGTCTACAAAATTCTTGCCAAGGCTCTGAGTTTGAGGATTCAGCCACTTTTGGAGAGCCTTATACATGGGACTCAGACAAGTTTTGTCAAGGAACGCAATATCCTTGACAACATCTTCACTTTCTGGGAGGCTTCTACCCTGGCACGACTCCGTGGAGAGGACCTTGTGATTCTTCTTCTCGATTTTGAGAAGGCATACAACAGAGTTGACTGGGACTTTCTAGAGGGCACGCTACGCAGGATAGGCTTCTCAGATGCTTGGATCAGAGGGGTGTCAGCTTTGTACAGACAGGCTCACAGTCAGGTGCTTTTGGCAGGAGGTAGAGGTGAGCGCTTCATGCTTACACGATCGGTCAGACAGGGTTGTCCTCTTGCCCCCTTTCTCTTTTTGTTCTATGCGGAGGCGATGAGCAGATTTTTGGTGTCACAGCAGGTTGGTCTGAGGGGCTTAGCACTCCCTATACGGGGAGATGAGCTTCTGGACGCTGAGTTTGCCGACGACTCAGCCTTGTACTTAGAGGGCCAGGAGGCCAATCTACACAGATGTGAACAGGCTTTGGAGACCTTCTGCTGTGCATCGGGCGCACTGATCAACTGGAGAAAGACAGTGGCTTTCTCGGTTGGCAGTGCTCCTGTGCCAGATTGGATGCCAGGAGAGGGTTTCAAGTGGATTCCTCCAGGGACTGCAGTTTGGTACTTGGGTTGTCAGGTTGGTTTGGACTTGTCCCCCGAGCAGCAGATTGCTCCTCTTCTCCTGTCCATCGGGAGAAAGCTGTTACATTGGAGCTCCGCACGACTGTCGCTGGCTGGTAGAGTAGTAGTTGCCAACCAGGTGTTGTTGGCGACTATGTGGTACATCACTTCTTGCTGGATCTTCTCGAGTTCTTGTATCAGCCAGGTTGAGAGGCTGATCATGAACTTCCTTTGGTCAGGTCGCGACACTCAGATTGCCCGAGCCAAGGTGGCTTGGTCGGTCATCACACTTCCTTGTTCTCATGGAGGGCTTGGGATCATTGATCCAGCACAGCAGAGCAAAGCCCTTCTTGGGAAGATCCTCGTTAGAGGACTTCTTCCAGGCGAGGAGCCCTGGAAGGAGTTCTTGCTGCAGAGGCTTCGTGCCAGGGTGCCTCAGTCAGGAGGCCCTTGGCAACCTTCGACCAGATGGATCTTTACAGAGTTGCGCCGAGTTGGTTTGAGCAGGAGACTGGAGGACCGATTCGCTGTGAGTTTGCTTCGATCTTGGGAGCTCTTACGGCGTGGCCTAGAGCAGAGACAGCCGACGTGCACAAAGGAGCGTCTACGGCAGCCCCTCGTCTGGAACCCATGGTTAGCACTCAGAGAGGCCACTTGGTTGGGAGTCGGCCTCATGTTTCTTGGGGTCCCATGGCAGCAGGTCCAGCGCGCTCTCTAGGTGACTCGCTAGCATTCACAGGTTTGTCAGATGAGGTGCAGGCTGTCCAGCTACAGGGCATGAGAGGGGTTCAGAGCATGTGTCAGGACATCTCTGAGTCAGTTCCAGCTGAGTGGCTCACGCCTCTCGAGCCAGTAGCACCCCGGTGGATGGGAGCCTTCACACAACTGGAGGTTCTCATCTCAGTCAGGGCTTGTTCAGAGACGGTCCCAGCCCTGTTCTTTGAGCTTCAGGGTGGGGGACGTTTACAGCGAGTTGCAGTAGAGGCCCCGCAGGTAGCAGACTGTTGTTTCCAGAGGATCCAAGTTGTGGGCATCTGTGGGAGGACTTGCGTCATCGACCCTGACCCAGCAGCTCTTGAGACAGGACACTGGAGGCTATGGGCTTGGGAGTGCTGTCCACTGGCACGAGTACAGTGGGATCCTGGTGAGTGGCTATGGAGGGACCCCTTCTCTTCTGCAAACCGCCCACGAGTCCCCTTTTTTCAGTACACTGTTCGACTTGGACGTCATATACTTGCAGCACAGAGAGAGGCCCGCCCCGCTGCAGCACATCATTGGCAGGAGGAGGGCCTCACAGTCGAGTTCTTGACAGCTTTTTGGCAGAGGTTGTGGGACTCCAGACAGCCGAGGCGCGTCACTTTGTTCCAGTGGCTGGTTGCACACAGAGCCACAGCAGTAGGGAGCTGGCTTGTGCATAGTGGTCTCTCGGCCGCATGTGCAGCCACTGACCAGTTGGTGGAGGGTCAGCGTCATTGTCTTTGGGACTGCCCTTCGGCCCAGCAGGTGTGGCTACGAGTTCTTCGGCTGATGCCTGCCCTCTCCACGGCTCGACAGTACACTTGGGGGACAGCGGCTTGGTCCACCCTCACGGGCCCGGCACTTCAGTTTGAGCTATCTTCCACCAGCAGGATGATAGTGATGCAGGGGGGGCGACCTACACTCCAGCCTACTACAGAGCTTACTCCACAGGAGTGGTGCAGTGAGAGAGAGGAGTGTTGGGAGCTCATCAGTGGCCTGACACTTTGGTTCATCTGGTGGGCCCGCTATTTCCGCATCTTTGAGGCTCGCCCTGTGCCACCCACAAAGACTGTTCCTGACTTTTGGCTAGAGCTGATCCATACTCTCAGAGGACAGCTTGAGGGACTACAGGGAAGCTCCGACCGCATGCGAGAGCGCCGCGAGGCCTTCCTTCGACTCTGGCGCCCTAGGCCTTTCTACACCATAGTCCAGGGGATGCTCAGATGGCACTATTGTCCACCTGTGTGGCTCTTCCCTCCTCCCATCTCTTGATTTAGTCTCATTGTATATATGCTGTTTTTTCATTGGGAGAGTCTCCCCATCATGCTTGTTGTAGCCCTCTCTTGCAGAGGTGGTTGTAGCCCTATGGGCAGTTTTCATTAACTAATAGAAGGATCTTTTTCTCGAAAAAAAAAAAAAAAAAACTGACTGAAGGTTTTCTGTCATACCAAGCTTCATATGGAGTAATGGTCTTCAAGGCACGAGTAGAACACCTGTTCAAAACATGTGTTGCACAAGCAACTGCCTCCATCCATAGCTTATGAGGCAAACTCTTAGCCTTGAGCATACATCTAGCCGTCTCCATTAAAGACCTGTTCTTCCTTTCTGCAACACCATTCTGTTGTGGTGTATATGGCATAGTACATTGGTGTTTAATGCCTTTCTTTCCCAAAAAATCCTTAAATGCACCTGACATGTATTCACCTCCTCGATCGGTACGAAGAGTCTGTACTTTGCAACTTGTTTCATTTTCAACCATGGCGACATAATGTTGAAAAATTGCAAACACATCTGACTTTGCTTTGAGTGGATACACCCAACAAAACCTGGAAAAGTTATCAATGAAGGTCACAAAATAAAGGTTGTTTCCTATAGATGGCGTCCTCATAGGACCACATACATCACTGTGTACAAACTGCAACTTTCGTGTCCCTCTAACTGAACCATCCTGCGAAAATGCAAATCTGTGCATCTTTCCAAGAACGCAACCTTCACATATATGTTTTGGTGGCATCTCCAATAAAGACATATTATGCACCATATTACGACGTTGTAAAGTCATCAAACTGCCATAACCAACATGCCCAAATCTAGCATGCCACAACTCAGCATCCTGCATGGCCTGAGTCTTTGTTTCTGCAATACATACCTGAATCTGCTTTTCATAACGATCTAGCACAAATAGTCTATTTTCCAACGTACCTATAGTGATAAGAGAATAACCATTCTCTCGATCTCGTACAACACATCTGTCATCCTCAAAAATAACCCGAAGACCATTTTTTGCAAGAGAGGATACAGACAACAAATTCTTCTTGATCCCTGGAACATATAAGACATCTGGAAAGCATAAATCTGAACCATCTAAAATGGTAATCAAAATCTTACCAACGCCTTTGATTGGATAAGAAGCATTATTTGCACATGTCACCTTCTTTCCTGCTGGAGCTGCATCCAATGAACAAAACAAATCCTTCCTTGAAGTAATATGTCTGGATGCACCACTATCAAAGTACCAAATCATTTGTGTCTCGTCAACACTGTAAGCAGAAAAATCTCAATATACCAAGAAAGCATAAGAATCCTGCAGAAAGTTTGCAGACTCTTCTTTAGCTGTAGAAAAATCACCAGAAGCTGAAACAACCAAACTTGACTCTTTCTTCTTTTCTTTAGCAATTCGCTTTTTACACTCACTAATGTAGTGACCAGGTTTCTTGCAGTAGTGACATTTACCTTTCTTCTTGGACTTGTCGGAATCACCTTTAGACTTCTCTGAAGACTGTCCTGCACCAGACTTGGAGTGATGAGCACTCTCTTTATCCTTGTTTTTGTTCTGTACAACAAGAGCATGATCCATACCATCCACCTGTAAAGACTTGTTCTTACGTGATTGATCCTCCTACAATAGCAAAGCGACTAACTCTTCAAAACGAAGAGACTCAGAATTAGCTCACAAAGACAGAGTCAAAGAAGTCTCAAATAAGATGGTGGTAGTGAATTGAGCGTTTTGGAAACCAAGTCCTTCTCTCGAATCACTTCATCAATGCTAAGCAATTGCTCTTTAAGATCCCTGATTTTTGTAAGATGCTCGACGATATCGTCACCTTCGTCCATCTGTATTTTGTCAAGTTGTTTCTTCAAAAACTCTATTTTGGCAGCGTTTCTTCCTCCAAACATAGCTTGCAGAGTGTCCCAAGCATCCTTAGAAGTTCTGCAAGATCTGATATGTGGTGTGATTGTCCTCTTTATGGTTAAGGCAATCACAGCCATAGCTTGTGCCATCTTTAGTATCCCATTTCTTTTGCTCTGGAGTGACTTGTGAGGGTCCTGCACCAACAGCTGCACCACGACCAGGCGTGGCAGGTGCAATGCTACTTGGACGAGCTTCATCTCCAGATACATAATCCCACAATCCTTTACCAACCAAAACATTTTTGGCCATAAAAGACCAAAGAGAATAGTTGGTACCATCCAATTTGTCTTCGGATGTAAACGCACCAAAAATCTCTTTCTCCGTAGATTGAGCCATACTGTGGATGCACACAAGAGAGCAAAAGAACCTCCAAGAGATTCACAAATCTCCTTTCCAATGCAAGCAAAACTCTACACAAAATCTCAGCACAAAGCTAAGACAAGCTGCTTCCCAAAAGAACTGTTTACCTGAAGAAAATCTGTCAAAAAGCACACCCTCTTGATTTAAACACCTCCGAAAAGTAACTTCTGCTACGCTGCTCAAAACAAAATTCTGAGGACTCGAACGGCTTCAAAAGGGGGGTAAAACCCAAGGTCACCTACTCAGAATACTCCCGGAACGTCGAGAATGCTCCCACGAGCAAATTTTCCGAAAACTGTCTGAAAACTGCGATTGCGCGCGCGGACGCGAAAACGCAAGTAGAGGCTTTGGAAATCACCTTGCTCTGATACCAATTGTTGAAGATGATGAAACAGGAAACAGAAGGAAGATAGCAACTCAGAGTAGGAAGAAGATGGAGAAGGAGAAGACACAGAGCTTGTGTACGAGATCGCTGTAGTCTATCTCTCTGTATTAGAATAATAGAGTATATACAAACTCAGAGCTACAAAGCTTATATGAGACCCTAAGAGATAAGGTGTCCTTTCACACCAGATGTCCAGGAGGAAAAACCCAGTGGGAGAAAAGTGCCCCTCGTGAAGCGCGTATACACACTAACACTACTACATGTCTACAGAGGGATGTCACGTACGCACTTCACTTCAGCTACAGATCCTCACCGCATCGACCATCAGCACCCAGATCAGCCTAGCGTTTTTGGTTTCAACCCAAAGCAGCGAACGCTTTGCAGATTCAGCCCAAATTAGCTAGCGTTTAAGAATTCCAGCTTTGCTTGCATCGGTGGTTGCAGATTCTCGCCGTAGGACCACCACACTAGCAGATCCACAACAGAACATCTAGCGTTTCCAATTTCCAGCCATCATATCACCTTGCATTTGCAGTCTCCGACCTCATCGTCATCGTACCTCTGCATAGCCGCCCTAGTAGCAGATCCACGGCGGTAGAACCATCATTCCCGATCTCAGCCCTTTAGTCTCGTCGTGCACATCGTCCTCGTTGTCATCAGCATCATTGTCGTCGTCTTCGTCATCGACATAGCCATCATCAAGTACCACAGCATCTAGAAGCATTGTACTAGACCTTTGTGCAATCTAACGCAAATGCTCCTCTAGCAATAGAGGGGGGGGCCCTTGGAGGGGGGTTTGGGACCCCATTTGGTGTCGTCTCTCTCTCTCTCTCTCTCTCTCTCTCTCTCTCTCTCTCTCTCTCTCTCTCTCTCTCTCTCTCTCTCTCTCAATTTGCATTCCATTCTCCTGCTTTGGTCATTGCACTTTCTCTCACTAACGCACGGAAGGCTCTCCCTTCCGCTAATTAAAAGGAACTTTGAGTATCACTGAGCACTTGAGCCATACACCATCATTCACTTCCACTGCACATTACAGGACTGCATGCAAAGTATTGGACAGGCAAGATCATGGATATCGAAACATCTGCTGGTGATGCAAAAACCTACCGAATAGTCAAACTCCTGTGACTGGATCTCCAAAGAGTCCAAAGGCTGATGAATTGGCCTATCTTGGGGCACCTCAGGCTGGTCCTGAGTTGCCTCTGACTGTTGTTCCTTGTGCTCTATCTGTCTGTCTAGCTGCTCTAAAGCCTCCTCTCGAGCCTGATTTGGTAACCTCTCCTCAGGAGGTCTACATGGGGGCTGCTCTCCCTCAGCGACTTGTCTGTCTCTGTCTCTGTGTTTGCTCATCACTATGTTGTTGTTGAGCACTCCGTTGCTGCCGACTCTGACCCCTTTTGATCTCTATCATGCTGTCGTGCATGGTCCTACTGCAGTGCAGAACTCCGTTGGGTCTGTTGTGGATGTGAGGGCCGTCCCCTCCTGCGACCTATCTGTCTTTGCTATTGAGATTTGCCCTTTGAGGAAATATCTCAGCAGATGCCCCATCTCATGGCATCTAAGGCACTGGTTTCATCTACTTATAACCACAATCCTCTGCAAGTATAGCACCCCTTTCCACTCAAAGGTGATAGTGTCTGGAAACTCTGAGGAGAGGGTGGTAACCACCTTAATAGATGGCACAAATGTTTGGATCTGTACTAAGCACATAAATGGTATGCTAAACATGGAACCCATCTACCTCAACATATCTGGCAACCACAACTGTGTAGGTAGCTCAACACAAGCAATTTTTATAACCTATTTCGGAATCTGGTATCCTTCCTCAATAGCAGCTAATGTAAAATCCCCAAATAGCAAGACGAAGATAAGAGGCAAGAAACCAAATGAGAGAACATCACCCCCAGCTTGTGACGACAAGATGTCTACAAATGAATCAGCACACTGCAGGACAAGATGAGGGAAGAGCAATGTACTACACGATATGCTCAAGGGGGCGATGGAGTTTCGGTGGCCAGATGACATTGCATACACCACTAGGCACTTACAATACGCCTAGATAATAGATGATCCATTAACGGGCCTAAACTGTAAGGATAGGGTCAAGATTAGAATTACTCATGGTTGTACATTAAGCATGCTACCTACACTTTAAAAATTGAGCACTTGTTTCCATGAGCAGTCCCTGCCAAATTGCATTATAGAACCATCAGGCCTTCTCTTCTTATTAATTTAGCATTTGGGCACTAACGTAAAGCATTCACAACCATAAAAGAACGCAAAAAAAAAGTGCACGATAGGTATATACACATCTATACAAGATAAATCCTATTCTCTTCTGATTGATTAACAGTTTGGGCACCTAAGCAGAACACACACAACTATAAAAGCGAGCAAAAACAAAGTGCAAGATAGGTGTATACGCTGTTCACATACAGACAGAGATGAATCCTAGCATGGCCATAATTCACTTTAACGGGAAAAGCAAGCTTGTGGTACTCATCCGCAGGATAATCTAACCATCAACTCCGTGACTAAATCCAACGCATTTTCAAAAACATCAGAAGTACCCAATGGGGGGGTTTAGGAGGGAAGATCAACATTTCCACCCACATAGATGCACATGCAGTCTCAACTCACAGACACACATCAAGATACATTAACACAAATTTCTCAGAAACAAGTTTCTGTCATGGCTCTAGAGATGCTTGGCAGACTGAGGCCTTATAAATCCTAATACTTCAGCATGGCATAGTGCAATGACTGAAAGATATTACACAACACAAGGGTAGACTATAGACGTATAATCCATCCCTGATGATAGAAAGAATGAACAGAATATCAAATTGTCACGATACAGACGAAAACTTCAAGATGCAAAATCTTCATGTCCATTGATACAAATAATTTGTATGCCTAGATGGACCCAGGAGAGTCCTTGATCCATTATAAACTAAACTTATGCATGCATCTGATGGGAGCATCAGCCAGTATGCGATTGCCTGTGACTCATACAAGCAGACTACCACAAAGTTGCTGTTAATCAACAAAATCAATCATACCAAACATTTATGTACCTGACAACAGCCTGATATGCCAGCAACACTAAGAAGAGTGAAAGTTCTACTTCGATAATCTTCCGATAAAGAACCCCTTGACTGCAACTTCGGAGGTACACCAGGGGCAGTTGGCATGACGAGAATTCCATCTGTCTGCAAATTGATGGCAACAAGCTAACGCATAGTGAGACAGACTCCTAAGAAACATTTTCACTTCAGCAACTTGAAAGATACTAATATGCATTGCTATAATTCATGAAAGCAAGCAATAGCCTCTACATTCATTTAATACACAATCACTAATACAACATATATACCTTCGAATCATAAGAGAGGTAAAAAAACTCACAACACCACAAAACCGAAGGCAGGCAAGAAAACAGTTAAAGAACAAAAACTAAAGCACCTTACTTGCTTCTAAATAAAAAAATTAAACAAGAACAAACCATTATTTACTTTAAAATGCAAAAAGGCTTAGGTAAACTTGACTAAAACTTTGAAGCAATTACTCACCTTTGAACAATCACAGCAAGGATAAGACGGTACAAAGACTTAATTCAGACTCCACACAACAACACAACCAAAAGACAATGAACAATTTCTTAAATCCTAATGTAAGCTAGAGACTAAAATAAGAAACCAGAACACACAGACCTATCAGAGGCAAACATAACAAACTAGTACAATGTTGAAAACTTGACAACATAACTTCACTGCTTGTCCAAACAGCAAGAATAAGATTAGCACCATTATCATGCATAGCTTGGACAACAGCTATGACATCCCTACTAACGTCATCACTAAATCGTGCAATCTGTATATGAGCAATTAAGAGCATTGACCAGCTCATCACCGAGCCATAGGGAGGACATGTACATATTTTTTCTCAATTGAGCATGGAGGTGGTCTTCATACACGATCTATACTCGGGTAAGGAGGTCAGAGGGGGCAGGGTGGAGCGAGGTCTCTATAGGCTCCATGCTCTTTCTTTAATTACCGGTACTCGTACCGGTGATCTTTGGCATTATCAGTTTGTCCATTTGAATGTCGATGCTCTTCGTCGTGCTTTTCGTGATCATATGATAGAAGGCTTACCAGATGTTGGAAGTAAGCAAGGAAAATGCACTTCCTGCATTCCTGGGAAGCAGCATAGAGAGGCTATTCAAAAGCACTCTCCACGCTGACCTACTGCAGTTATGAAGTTGATACACACTGACTATTGTGGACCTTTGTACTTATTCCTTGAACAAAGCTCTTAACTCTATGCTGCAGGTGGATGATTACAGCCACTTTACTTGGGTATACTTTCTCAAGCCCTATTGATCTTTTTTCAAGAATTGGCGCACACTCGTGGAGAAGGAAAGTGTTAACTACTCAATCGGACAAGGGTGGAGAGTTTGAGCGGACCATGGCATTGAGAGGGAGCTTGCAAATAATGGATCACCCTTAAAGAATGAAGTTCTACAGCCGAAGAATAGGATTGTGGTGGACATGGCATAGACAATGCTCGAGCATAGAGGCTTGCCGAAGTCCTTATGGGTGGAGGCAGTTGCGAAAACAGTTCATACTCTCAACCAATCTCCTAACCACTTCGCTTCCAGGAAAGACTCCGTTTAACACATACTTTGGTACAAACCAAATCCCTGTTATTTTTGGGTTTTTGGGAGCGATGCCTACGTCCATGTACCAAAGAAGCAAGGGGGGGAGTTTGATATACCTAGATGAATCCAAGATAAGACAAGATTCACCCTTAAAGGACAGTGCAAGGCATAGACCCATGGTAGTCACCCACAAGACAAAATAACCAGCTCTATCATGCATAGTATTGACTAAATACCACGACATCCCCACTGACTGCTATTGAGCGAAAAACTAGGTACTAACATATGCTCCCAAACACAACACACACCACACGCACACACATGAGCACAAGGTTCAGCGTACTGAGTTTCTGTCATGCCTCCGGAGATCAAGGGCTAGCACTGCAAGAAGCATTAATTGAAAAAATTAGCACAAAATTGAGGTAGTTGATAGGGCATACTCACCACAAGAGATAGAAAGAATTAGCACAATCTCAATTGGCCATAACTCGGAGGAAAACTTTGCAATGTAAAGTCTGCATGGCCGCTAACAACCAAAAATATACCTAGATGAATCCACGATAAGCCTAAATTCGCCCTTAAAGGAAAGGCAAGGTATAGACCCATGGTAGTCACCCACAAGACAATATAACCATCAGCTCCATCATGCATAGTACTGACTAAATACCACCACATTTCCACTAACGTCGTCAATGCTCCCAAATACTACACACACCACACGCACACGCACATGAGCATACATCAACACATAGTTCAATGTACTTAGTTTCTGTCGTGACTCCAAAGATCAAGGACAGACTCAAGCAAGGTGGTTCCAAACATACTGTACGTGGCAGATCCGTACGTTCTGTACGTTGTTCCATATAGAAAATATTTTTATGTATGTAAAAATACGTACTCTTGTAAAAAAAACCTCAATTTATCGTACAGTTATGCCACGTCAGCTTTGTCACCACAATTTACAGAAATCCATACGTTCTGCCACGTCAGCACCCAGTGCGATTTGCGACATCTGTAGAGCCAGCACCCAGTCAGGTTTTACTGTCCTTGTGTCCCTAGGGCCACGTCGGATGGGACCCTATAAGTTGGAACACTTAAAAATCCTATGTTCCCAAGGTAGCATGCCATGTCATCAATTTGTGACAACAAATAACACAAGGGAGTTGGTTCCATGGCCACCAAAGCGGAAGGTTATTGGTGGCAAGTGGGTCTACATGACGAAGTACAAATCAAATAGGACCTTAGATAAGCACAAGGCACGGCTCAAGGGTTTTTCTCAAAGACAAGATGTTGATTATGACAAGACCTTTGCATCGACTACGTGGATGGCAACTATTCATACCATTTTTGCTCTAGCAGTTCATCAGCGATGGCCCGTGTTTCAAATGGATGTAAAGTCTGTATTTTTCAACAACAACTTGGAGGAGGAGGTGTATGTGGAGCAACCTCCAGGATTCTCGATTCCAAGATCGAGCAACAAAGTTTACAGTTTGTGGAAGGCTCTTTTTATGGTCTGAAGCAAGCTCCTCGAGCGTGGTACCTGAAGATTGATTCTTTCTGCCTACAACATTCCTTTTATCGTTCTTTTGCAGAACCAAATTTTTATCTCTTCGGAGAGGGAGGATTGGTGAAACTTGCTATCCTCTATGTTGATGATCTTGTGATTACAAGTAGCAATGATCCACATATTAGCAGTACTATGGAGACCTTGGCACAGGAGTTTGAGATGACAAATCTTGGCTTACTTCATTACTTTCTTGGACTAGAAATATGGCAGACAAAGGGAGGCATCTTTCTCTCTCAACAACACTATGTCCAAGAGTTGTTGCAAGCATTTGGCATGACCAAGTGCAAACCTATCTCTTCTCCATGAATCCCAACCAAAAGTTGTCTTAGTATGACCCCTCAAATGTAGCTAATACTAGGAAGTATCGGAAGCTAGTCGGTTCTCTTATTTGGTTGTTGAACACCCCTTTTGACATCAATTTCCCCGTGGGACTTCTCAGTTCATTTATCCAGAGACCCGCCCAGTCACACATGGAGCAGATAAGTTGTTGATGGTACAGACTTCGAGATTATTCTTCAAGGATGGAGTGATTCACATTGGAATGGAGATCCAAATGGACGACGTTCGACTATACGTTACACCTTTTCATTTGGTACAAGTGCAATTACATGGAGCAACAAGAAGCACCCTCCAATTTCCTTCTCATCCACAAAGGCCGAGTATTGAGCTATTTGCAGTTCTACATGTGAGTCATTGTGGTTTCGGATGTTGCTCTTGGAGATTGGTTTTCCGCAACAGACGACCACGATTTAATCGGACAGCCAGAGCAATATAGCCATTGCAAGGAACCTGGTTTTTCATGCCTAGACCAAGCATATAGAGATACAGTATCATTTTGATCGTGAGAAGACCCTGGATACTATCCGACTTAAGCCAGCTCCCTTGGATTGGTTGCCCATCCAAGAGCTAAGAGGGGGTGTTAGAGTTCACCTTTTGTCCGATGGTGGCTCCAATATCTCCTAAGAGGAGTTAAGGGAGTATGGCTTGTTTTGAGCATGTGCCCAGCCGGGTCTACTAGTGCTTTTTCTCTCTACCTCTCGCTAGCGTTTTCAAATGGCAAGAGCATTCGTTCTCTCTATCCTTTTTCCCCTCTACAGCGTTTTCTCTCTCTACACCTGCCATCTCATTCCCTCTCTAGTCTCCTTCTATAGGCACAAAAGTGTAGGTGTGTGTTGCCCCTTTCCGTGCAATGGGAGTGGAGTTCTATCATGATAGATCCATGATCTGGTGGCTGTCCGTGTTCCAGAGGTTTGCTCGTGGTTGCGAACTTGATAATTCACCTTTTCCACTACACCTTCGACAACTTTGGCCAGCCACCAGAAGCAATTTAAAAATCATATGTTATCTTTAGCAGTACTCAAAAGCACATCAAACAGTCAAAGGCTACACATAATAATCATCTTTTTAATCTCAATGTTGAATATGCCACATCAGCAAACTACCACGTTAGCATCAGTACTTGCCACATCATCACGACCCATAGAGTCATCATGTCGTTCGAGACATCAATATAAAAAATCAAAAATATAAGTATAGTGTCTAGTTTTTTAAGTCCAATATCATGTATATGATATGTATGCATGTCAGCTAGGGCACTTTGAAGTGTACATTTTGCAGATTGAAACATTTGCCCAAAAAAATTATCGAGCATTTTAGCATGCGTTTTAGTGAGGGCCCCTAGCCAAGCATGAAATGCGTCGTGATTCGATCCTTCAAAACATGTTTCACGGGAGGCATTGTGTCACAAACCGCTGATGTGTCAAGCCACTGTAGACCTAATGGGTTAGGGCTCCACGAGCCTAGCCCTAGCCAACCTACAGATCCCAGCCGAGGGGCCTAAACTTTAGCAGCAAAAGAAGAAGAAGAAGTCTTTACCAACTTACAGATCCTCATCCAATGGCCCAAGTATTAAAATGGGTTAGGATTTTTAATCCTAACCCCCAGCAAAAAATCTCAACCCCCAGCAAACTTGGACCCCATCCGACACGGCCTAGGCCCTAAAGATAAGCACACACGCATACATACACACAAAGGCCTTGTGTAGAAACTGATGTCGTGGCAACTGTACGGAGGACCCAGATATTGTGTTGGGTGATGACGTGGCACACTATACGGATGTCCACGATATGCGCTTCTGGCTGCTGACATGGCAATCGTACAGATTACCGGATTTTGCGCTGGCAGCCTTATGCGCTATCTTTTGGACCAGATGCTTTTGGGTTTGATGCTTTTCATGTAAACTACTTTTCATGGCCAAGGAGCCTTTAAATATAATATAAGGGCTCACTCTCTGGCATCCTATTGTGTGGAAGGTGCAAAGGAGTTCCAAATCATCTTTTTGTGATTTTTTTGAGCTACACGTATGTACCATAGTGCTAAGAACACTTTTGAGTATTGAATTGCACTAAAAAGACAAGAAACATGACTTATAATAGTAAAAGACGCCAATAAAACATCAATGGTGTGATGGCGAATACAAGTGGTCCAAAATGGAAGGTGATAAAGAGGTAAAAAAGGCTAAAGTTTAACTAGGGAGGGGGTGAGCCCACATTGGAACATCAAACCCGCTTCCCCCATGAGAGTAACTAGAGAGAGGCTTGCCACTTGATAGAGAGTGGATAGAGGCTTGAGAGAGAGAGGCTTGCTGATTGATAGAGAGTAGCACCAAGCCAGCAGACGAGAAGGGGCTTTGAGGTGCCGGAAACAGGCCATTCCCTGTTTCTATGACTTTAATAGCATCATTCAAACCCACACTACTATGGCCAAATCTGGTTGATAGTTACCTCTACACATGGAATATTCCTGGATTACGCAATTGCACTCTTATTATGAAAAAAGATTATAGTCAGTTTTATACCTTACCACTGCCTACAACAGACTTCCACATGCCAGACAAGCTTTGAAACAAGGAGTGCACAAAATTACTAGCACAGGCCTGACCATCTGACAATAGACTTAAGACTAACCATCAACTCTCACAAAAAAAAAAAGAGATTCAGTCGATTGGTTTTGGCTGTTACCAGTAAAAGTTCATTCATGGCTGCACGTGCTTCCTCTCTGACTATGTGAACGTCTTCTACGAAATCTGAATTTGTTTCTAATGCTGCCTTCACTCGCTCTGAAATCCCAGGCCCAAAGGTGGGCTTGACACTTCGAATCCAATCTTCATGATTAGTTTTGAACTCGTACCTGTAGTTCGCATTTAAACTTGAATACCCCAAAATGACGAATTTTTTAGTACAGTAAACTTTGATGTAGCATACCGTTGCAGAACCTCCAATGCTCTATTTATAATTGTGAGACAAGATATGCTTGTATCAAGTTTTCCATTCACTTGCTTGCTCTCAAACTTCACAAGGGTTGGCACTTTTGAGGAAAGATAGTCTCCCAATTTGATTCGGCTTATAACTTGCCCTATATCACAAACCAATGCAGATGACCACCAAAAATCACATATGCACAAAGCAAGCATAAGATTCTTAACTATGTTCTCTACATACTTCCATAAGTTTTCTCAATAGAGTTCAAAATCACAGTTAGTTGTCTATTCTGCAAGTCTGATAAGCTGAAGCAGTCATCAGCAATGAGGAGACGCCTTGGTTGCTTTTGTTCTACATAAGACTGCTGTAAGAGAACATGACCCACCTTCCTCAATACATCAGGATCTCTAGCAAACCAGCCTGCAAAATCAAAGCAGTCGGAACAATCGTCTTATCACAATATCCAAAATGCTAAGGATTGCATGTCTGCAAATCCCATCATCAAAACAAGCAGGCAGCCTGTGTGTTGTTTGCCTGTGTTGACTGTTTTCATACCATCGAGTCCCCCAGAGAGAGTGATCATCAAAATAGAGCTACGTTTCAGATTTCAAAAACTTGGAACTCTAACCCACTATAGCAACCCCAAGGGTAGTAAGTACCACACACCTACTGTATCAATGCTTTGAGCCATGGGGACTACGCCAATGCATGATATTGCCCCATGAGAAGGACGAAAACCTAAAATACCACAAAAAGCTGCTGGTACCCTCACACTGCACCTTGTATCTGTACCTGTCATTCACAGAAAAGAAAATTTGAAGATCCATAAACAAATTATTCTACGTGATCCAAAAACGTTAACATCAAAAATTAGAAAACACCGACCTTGATACCTACAAACTTCACATCTAGCAAAACTTCTCTAAAAAGTAATAGCACACAATCAAATCTAGGTATCTGTGTCTCAACTCATGTAGGGAATTAGGGTGTCCATAACTCCCCAAGGGTGCACGTTTACGAGAGCAGCGAGTGCTAGACACAGAAGAATCATATATTCCAAGTGATCTGGTTGTTTCATGATGCCGCTGCACTGGGAATGAGCTGTTTTGAGACAGCCTCGTGCCTCCCTCAAAATAGTGGTAGCTTGAGGAAAACACGCACTCACCTGATGTACTACTTCGTCTTGAAGGGGAAAAATATGCAACAAAAAAGATGCCAGAAATAGCCCCAGTTGTACCGAGTCCTATCGTCCAAAGTACATGTTATAGGTCCTTGGCACTATGTGTACCACACCAATACAACCACTCTGTTAGAACCTTTCAAAGTGTGTGAATGCCTTCAAGTGCCACGTCAAGGGCATCTTCAATTGTACCCATTTATAGATTAAGGGGTGACCCTTGAGAGTCTTTTGGAACGTACTATCAGGAGCATAGACTTTTGAAAAATAAGTAGATTGGGTCTCTTTTGAGGACGATAAATACAAAATCATCCATGTACCAATCAATTGGTCTAGCTATAGAGTAGAGATAGGAATTAAGCTCATTGTTTGCACACATGTAGATGGCACCATCATCAAGAGGAATGCCTTTCTTATTTTGCAACATTTCCAATCTGGTCCTTGAAAAAAACAAACTACATTACAAAAGTCCTATGATCAAGAACAATGTTCACACCTTGACCTCTATGTGAGGCCAAGAGATGAAAAGACAAGCACATGGTTACACACTCTTCTCATGCAAGCTACATAGTGCCCTTACTATCTGTTTGTTGCAAAGCAAGAAATAATTTTCATCAACGGCCACTCAAAGGCCATGTTAGCTGATCTTGCTCACCAATAGAAAGTGTAAGTATAAACCTGCAAAAATACAGCACCTGACCTCCTTTCCCCTTTGGAATGATCCCAAAATGAAACTAGATTAACATTTTCTCATAGATCGCCCAAAGAACTACATGACCAAAAGGTGTCACATGAGCTTCCTTGTCAGAGGGAGGTGTTATTGTCAAAGTACACAGCAGATGAAGGGTGCATGGCTGAGAGAGAGAGAGAGAGAGAGAGAGAGAGATTGATTTATCATCTGCGGAGGTCAGATATGACCTATGGGACCAAAACAAAACAGTACAGCAATTTCTTTTGAGTGAGAGCATGGAATGCATATCAGTTAAGGTCTGAGGGACCATCAATAGGGAAAAACCAAAAGAAACATAGAAAAACCTAAGGGGGGTCAGGTGATGTGGAAGCCAATATGGGAGTCCGAAACTCTTGGATAACCGCTTTACCACCTCGATAGATTGCCCATTTACCTTGTTTACGTGCTTCATGCATCTTCTTGAGCTCGCTTGCTTTATTCTTGAGTTGATTTGTGGTTAGTTCCTCAACGATCCAGAGCTTTTTTCCCTTGAGAAGTCGAGATTGTTGAAGCAGCTTCATCCGCTCGTCTTTGTGCTTGAAAGTGAGGACGCAATGCTCAGGTGGCACATGCCTATGTATGTCGTTGATCCAAGAGACTGCTTTGGGCTTGATGTGGATAGGTCGAAGAATGTCATTGAGCTTGGTGATTGTTTCCTCAAAGGTGTCCTCGTCGGTGCACCACGGTGGGTGAAGCCCCCCAATTCTGACCTTGAGGCCAAGAGATTCTTGTAGCCGGCATTCTTGTAAAACCGCATATATCTTGGTATCAATCTTCTTGTGTCTTACTTCACGGGATTCCTTCTGAGCCGCCATGACAGTTTTGGTGATGGAGGCTTCGACATTGTGAGCCTTTGCAAGCAGAACTTGGCTTTCTTCCTGCGCGTCTTCAAGTTTGAGTAAACGTTGTTTGAGTCGCTCATTTTCCCTGATGAGTTCTTCGATATGAGCTTCAAGGGCTATGATCCTTGCTTCTTGGCGGGCAATGGGGTCCTTCCTTGGCGCCGCTACTACAGCAAGAAAACTCTTGCGCGAGACGGGGGTGCTAAAGGAAGCCAACGATGCTGCAAATATGACTTGCAAAGGCTGCTCCTATTGGACCAAATCAATGCTTGAGTTGAATGTTGCTGCTCGAAACTCTCGCTACAGAGTGGTGAGATCGAGGGCTTGTGGTAGGCCCTATTAATTCGTACTAATTTGCAACAACTCTCGCTCTCTATAAGCGGGGGACATGGTTTGCACGCTGTGGAACAGGCTAGAGCTAGGGCAAAACGGGCACACATAGAGAGAGAGAGAGAGAGAGAGAGAGAGAGAGAGAGAGATTTTATTATCGTCCTCGGAGGTCAAATATGACCTATGGGACCAGTCACCAAAGTTACATGTGATGTACTATGTGTGTGGCTGATGAATGATTCTAGATGCTCCAAAATTGTGGTGATGAGAGTCGCAATGTAGAGCCCACACTATGGCTGGGAGTGGAAAGTGTGTAGGTCTAAGTCATGGCTGAAAATGTGAGGGAAGCAAGTTGGGATGTGACCAAAAGCTAAGCACTCTAGTAGTGTGTGGTACTTAGACTCTCGAACTTGCAAAGAGCATAATGTGCACACTCTTCTCCATTGCCCCAACGCCCTGTCTCGCATAGAAGGGAGTGGGGGCTAAGAGAATGGCTGCGATAGTGCGTTATCGCTAACAACGGGATAGGCTCAATGTAAAGGTGAGTATCGTTTCCTCTTTCAACAAAGAACATGGTTTTGTAGTTGGGGGCAATGTGGGTGGTGTAATGTATGAAGCGTGAACCCCCGGATTTCTCCCAAGCAGTAATACATTAACGTTGTAGAAAAGATTCATTCACTTGGGAGTCTATCGAGGCATCATGTAGCAAGTGTAATGCATCCCATCTTCCAAACCACTTCTTTATATCTTGCATCCATCCCATGCTCAAGATCTTGCTTTTATGCGTCTTTTGAACTTTTTTGCTTGCTTCCCATGCAATTGTATGAAGTCCGCATCTTTATCATGTACTCCACAACCCTTTCCATGCCCATAACCTCAATTTTAAGAGATCCCGACTTCAAGAAGTAGGAGCACATATGGTGTTTGTATCTTAACATTAGGTTTGTGTTTGAGCCACTTAAGTGGTTTGAGCCATAATAGTGGCTTGGCACCTCATTCTATAAAATTGGCCCTAAGCTTGTCTATTTTTTAAGAAACCATGATTGTAAGATACCATTGAGATCCTATGATATAGAGGAAAATTATAGTATACCATTTATCCCAAAAAATTATAAAATTACAAATTTTAATTTTCTAAAAATAGTAAAAAGCTACAAAACCGGCTTTTAAATTTAACAGCACACATATTTGAGGCCTAAAACAAGTTGGTAGTTTATTTTCTAAAAATAGTGTAAGCATAGATTCTCATTGTATACATATCCATGTATTTTTCAAAACGTTTCAATGTGCTTTTAAGGTTTTTAAGGGGTTTACATGGAATATCAAAACTTTTGAGTGATTTTTGTTCGATTGTACCTAAAAGATGGCTCTTAAAAAATAATAATTTTACATGAAAATATTTATTTCTATTTTTTTTCAACTCCCTACATGCCTTCAAAACAAATCCCTGAAAGGATTTGATGAGGTTTTTGGTCCATGAGAACAAGAATTTACAAAAAAGTTACTTATAGCCACAAAAGTGGCTCATGCTCACACAACCCTAGTGTTAATGTCACCAGGAGGTGTATTTTTCCTGTTGCCTTCTCTAAATATGTACTACACTTTTTTTTTTTAACTTGTTTTTCCCAAAACCCTTAAAAAGGTGCAAGTGGACATTGCATGGCCAGTGTGAAATGGCTACACCCAAACAGGTTTCTAACATCGGGAGTCTAGGTCGATCAGTCTGGGACTGGTCGGGCTAGTTAGCACTAAATTCTGATGAGTATGGAAGCCTGTGTGCGCCAAATGAAGTCTGGGCCACTCGGAAAGTCACTTACAACTTTATAAGTGAGTGGGAACTAGGGAATTAACTCAAAGGGGCAAACTGGACACTTGGCAGTAGGAGAGCCATCTGCAAGACACCTCACCAAGAGTGGGTGCCCATTTTGAGAGGCTGATTTTTGCTCATTCATTGACCTACAATGTGTGTGAGAGAAGTGGTGCAAGTTGACAGCTTTAATGGAAAGCTTGCCTTCGCTCTCTCATGTAGGGCGATGATTTGCTCTCGTGCATCTCTCCCCCCCCTTCGACACATATGGAAATGACCCACTAGTTAGGCTACTCAGATGAATATGTACAGTTCTGAGGGAAAACCAGAGGGGCTCCGTGAGAACCTTGGGATGTGTGTACAAAGTTTTGGGCACCCGACAGCAGAAAAACAAGAAATTACAACATGCTGAAATTCTATGACACAACACAAGAAAGCTCCTAAATTGCGAGGGAATCCGTCCTAGTTTTGGGCCGCATTGTTGCCAATCACCTCTTACAGGTTTGTGCCATTGTCAGAACAGATTGAGAAGTGTTGTTGCAAATTGCCCAAGAAGATCAGGGACTACTGCACAAAGACTATTGTCATGGATATGTTCTAGTTGATTGAGAATGCAAGAGTGGCCAACAATCTGTCGAAAGGAGATTCCGATGGATTTAATAGCCACAAGAAAGGATCCCGGGACAAACAATTTTCAGCCAAGGGCAATGTTGCAGCGAAGCCTTCTGTGCCTCCCACCAAGAACCCCTCCACTGAAGAAGCTGATACATCAAAGAAGCAGCCTAAATCTTCTTCGGGACGAGGACAATGAAAAAAAGGCATTTTCTGGCAAAACTTTTGAAGAACAGAAAGCTCTTAGAGAGGCCAAGAAATGCTAATTTGTGAACAGGAAGGACGTTTTGCAAATGAATGCCAAAAGAAGAAGTCACAAGATAAGGATGACAAGTCAGACCATGAAGGGAAGAAGCCAAAGTCGATAGCAGAACTTGTCCCAAATTTGGTTGGAGACTAGTCAAAGATAGATGCCACGGAACTGTGTAGAGCTTCGGGCAAAGTTAGAGACCAGACAATGCTGGTTTTCTTTGATCCAGGAGCCCTTGCAAATTTTATATCACCAGCATTGGCATCAAAGTTGGGCAATCGTGCAGAGGAGATGGTATGACAGGCGAAGCACGTTTGGCATGCCCAGGTCATTCAGAGCCTAT
The DNA here is from genome assembly GCF_014529385.1 of Adiantum capillus-veneris. Classification (NCBI taxonomy): domain Eukaryota; kingdom Viridiplantae; phylum Streptophyta; class Polypodiopsida; order Polypodiales; family Pteridaceae; genus Adiantum; species Adiantum capillus-veneris. The sequence continues at coordinate 75,978,634 of NC_140946.1, forward strand.
TACTCCCATTTTGGGGAAGCTTCGACTGCACATTCAAAGTTATGTGGATGCGGAAGAATTTCATATTATGCCACTTGAGGGTTGTGATGTGTTACTGGGTATCCCATGGTGTTACAGGTTGCATGCTATGGTGGATACTTACAACAATAATATTACCCTTGTACATAGAGAAAAGACTCATGTCCTTGATGTAAAGCTTAATGGCGAGTCTGTTCCTTTTGTTTCTACTTTTGCTATTTCATCTGCAATAAAGAATCTTTGCAAAAGAAGTACCTCAAGTTGTATCTAATTTGTCTACCTTGAATAAAGATAGGTCAACTTTTTTGAGTGGCTTCAGTGATTGTTTTTCGGGCTCTTTGCCAAGAGAGTTACCTCGTGAGAGACCTGAGGATCATACCATAGATCTTGTGCCAAGTTCTAGTCCACCGAATAGACCACCATGAAACCGGCCCTTAGGGCGGTAGGCGCTGGCTTTCACCCGAAATTCTTTACTTTAGACACACACACAGAGCACTTTGCAAAGGAGACCTGTAACGGGAATTAGCACTTAATCACACACACGACTCGGAAGCTAGAATGCTCCGAGTAGACACCGACAACCTCTAGGCCCCAAAATTGGCGCCCCTTTCGGTATTTCTTTATTCTTTATCAAAGGGAATAAAACCCGTGATCTCCCACAAGCTGCCCCGCACAATCTAGGCTAAGAAACACCTGTTCTGACCCGATTTCGGAAGCATAACTGTACTAGGACGCTTCACAGTCAGTATCCCCACACAATAGGTGACTTTCCCGACGCATACGGACACTTTGCAAAACCTGGCGAGAATCTGCAGCACGCTGAATTCTCTGTTTTCTGCCCCGAAAATGCGTCAGTCACCTGTACAACGGTCCCCTTGCGTCCCCGAACCTCCTGGGGGTATTAGGGTCCGTTTAGGGCCGAAACCCTAAACCTGCAAAAATACACAGCAGGCTGTAATTCCCTGTTTTGGGCTCCGTTTCGCGTGCCGGTCGCATCAGTAGCAAGACCTCGAGCTCCCGCACCTGTAGGGCTACTTGCCCCTTGAATCGGACGAGATTTCTGGCGTGAAACCTCTCCGAATTCACCTATACCTACGGGGGATTAGCCGCTAGCTAATCCAATACCTGTGCAAGAGGCTCTTGCCTCAGCAATCGCGCATGAACCCACATAACTGTACATTGGTCAAATGAAAAGCCCACTAGTGGGGCATAACATACTGCTCGTAGGGGAGAGAGAGGGTAGTGCGTAGCGTGCAGGGCATCACTCCTGGCACCGCACTGTACATAAGAGGGAAAGGAAGCACTCCATAGCTCTTAACCTATGACAGTTTCCAAAAAGAGCCTCTCCCAGCTTAAAATTCAGCGCCCTTTCTTCCTTGCATTGGAAAGTGCACAGAAATGTGCCACTTGCGCATTTACAAGCATTTTCCCGTTTCGGGTTCGCCGCTTAAAAATATCCTGACCGGTTGCCCAGTTGACTTCGCGGCAGAGTTGTAAAATGTTCCCCTAGTCATACCGGAGGTAATGACGCGAACACATTTCACGGCCCAAAATAGCAGTTCCCTAAATTTTAGGAGATGCTTCCGTTGGGCTCCCACTGGTCTTCTGACTATCTATCCTCATTGGGACCGCATCCAAAAGTGCAATGTGGCCCAACTATCGGATACTTTTTGTTGGTGATCCCACCTTGACTTTATGCCTTTATTGAGTTCACTTCCTAGTATCCACCAACTTGCTCAGTGCGACGGGGGAACCTATATGATCTTGCTTTGAGCCTAGACATCCTCTTACCATACGAATTCCAGTGCCGACCACTTCCCGTATGCGGGTGAATCTACCGTTCACACTGGCCATACAATATCCGACCATTTGCTACTTCAACAAGAGGGTCTCAAACAAAATAAAATAAAACCATTGGAAAGAAACCAACAACCAAGGTTAGCAATTGCCACATCTTTGTGACATGGTTAATAACTGCCACGTCCTCGTGACATACCCCCCTCTTGAAATCGCAAACGTCCTCGATTGCATACCATAAATACACGCCACTGATGATCTTGTGCTATTAACACTCTTTTATCATCACATGTATCCGCAAGAAAGGTCGTAACATACATAGATACAAATGACTTAATGAGACCCTCATACTTTTGCCATTTTCAACTATGGCACTGAATTCATATGTACATTTGATGTACTAGCTCTATCATTACCCCTCCTTTGCACACGTTGGGTTGGGGCATAAGTAGGCTGTAACCCAAAGGCTTCAAGGTAAAGCTGCAATACATTTGGTGACTCTGATACTTCATGCTCTTCCATCCACTTTGCATCCATAGGCGGATAGTTCTTCTACTTCACCAAATAGCGTCTTGCAACTTGTCCTTTAACTTTTCTGTCCTTATGTGCCAAAACTTGCTCAGGTACCAGGATCTCATCAACTTCCTCAACTTCTGGCTGATCCTCATCTGGCATATCTTCTAGCACATCACCCACGAAGGGTCTTAGAAGACTCACGTGAAACGCATTACCACGCATCAGGCAATTTCAGCCTGTAAGCCACATTGTTGATCTTCTCAAGCACTTGAAAAGGCCCATAGTAACGCATGTTGAGCTTAGGAAACAACCGTTCCTTGCCCTTCATCTTCTTTAACCTTGCCTTTTCGAACCTTAACAGAACCCAATCACCAGGTCATAACAGCAATTCACGACGGTGACAACCAGCAGCCTTTTTCTGCTTTGCCTGAGTCTTCTCCAAGGCAACTTTAATCTTCTTATACATCTCATCCATGTTCTCAACATATCGATCTGCCTCAAAGATCTTGTTCTTTGTATGCAGACCGGGAGGAACCTTTTTGCCGCCTTCAACAATCTCAAAAGGTGCTTTGCCAGTAGACGAATGCACCGTATTATTGTACGCATACTCAAGCATAGGCAAATAATGTCCCCACTTGCCCTTATTATCTGATACATAGCATTTCAACATATCTAAGACAGTAGAATTAGCCTCTTCTGAGTGTCCATCAGTTTGTGGATGAAACGAAGACGAGAACTTGAGCGTAGTGCCCATGTTCTCAAACAATCCTCTCCAGAACAAACTGGTCATGCGAGGATCACGATCACTGATAATCGATTGTGGCATACCATGGTACTTAAACACATTGTACATGTGAACAAGCGTGCCATCTGATCAGATTTTATCTTCTTCCTGACAGGGATAAAATGGGCCTGCTTGCTGAACCTGCAGATAATGGTCCATATACCATCATTCCCTGTTGGCGTCCTTGGAAGATCAAAGATAAAGTCCATAGCAATGCTTTCCAATGGCTTATCCGGAATCGACAGTGGTTGTAACAACCCTGGTGCCTTTTGCCTGTCAAACTTGACCTTTTGGCAAACGATGCATGCTCGCACAAAGGCATCCACATCTCTCCTCAAGGTAGGCCAATAGAAGAATGTCTCTACCGCTTTAACTGTTGCATCAATGCCACGATGCCCTGCATACGGTGGGACATGACTCTCTTCCATGACCTTATGTCGCTGTGGCCTAGTGACACAAAGTCTGCCATGCATCATCATAAAACCATCTCTGAGGAGGTAGTGCTCGTGATGTTGCCCCTCTTGTAACTGTTCAAAGATCCTTGCAAAATCTCCATCAGCAGTATACTATTCCTTCATGTCATCTAACTCATGATGATAAGGAATTGACACAGCTGAAATTTGTGGCTTTCTTGATAACGCATCAGCCACAACATTCTTCTTGCCTTCCACATGCATAATCTGGAAGTGGAACATGGAAAGAATGTTTGCCCATCGCATATGCTTTTCGGATAACTCTGATTGTGTCAAGAAGTATCGCAAGGTCTGATGATCTGTTTGGACAACAAAATCAGCACCTAAGAGGTAGTGCTTCCAACTAGAAAGCGCATGAATCACGGCCAAGAGCTCTTTCTCATAGACTTGCATAGTCCTCTCCGGCCCTTGCAAAATTTGGCTTTCATAAGCTACTACCCGTCCATCTTGCATTAGCACTACTCCGATGCTACTGCCACACGCGTCACACTGGACCACAAATGACTTCCTGAGATCTGGCAAAACAATAACTGGATCTGAAGTCAACTTTTCCTTTAAGAGACTAAAAGCTGAAATCTCTTTTTGGGTCCATCTGAAAGTGACCTCTTTCTTTTGCAATGCGTGAAGAGGCGATGCTATCTCTACAAAATTTCTGATAAACCTTCTATAGTAGGAACACAATCCCAAGAAGCTTCTGACATCGTGCACAGTCTTCAAGTCTGGCCATGTCTTGATAGCTTCGACCTTTGCGGGATCCATTCTAACACCATCCTTTGAGACTATGTGGCCCAGAAAGTGGATCTCTTCGAGGAAAATTTCACTTTTCTTAGGATTGACAAGTAACCTGTGACTGCGCAGCTCTTCAAACACAATGGTCAAGTGACGCCTATGCTCCTCTTCATTCTTCGAATACACTATCATGTCATTGAAGAACATTCCAACAAAATGTTGATGCGAGCGGAAAATCCAATCCATCATTCTGTTGAACGTGGCAAGAGCATTTGTTAAGCCAAACGGCATCACTAAAAACTCATAAAGACCAAATGTCGTTCTAAACGCAGTCTTGTGCACATCCTCTGGCCTTATACGAATCTGATGGTACCCACTCTCAAGGTCTATCCTGCTGAAAATTGCAGCACCCTCTAAACGATCGAGAATATCATCAATTCTAGGAATAGAGAACCTATTCTTGATGGTAGTCTTATTCAGCGCACGGTAATCAATACACATGCGCCATGAGCCATCCTTCTTCTGCACTAGGAGCAGTGGGGAGCAAAAGGGTGAAGAACTAGGCTGAATCAGCCCCTTCTCTAATAACTCCTCGACCTGGCCCATAATCTCTTTCTGCTGCGCCGCACTAACCCTGTAGGGAGGTCTATTTGGTGGGCTACACCCTGGCACCAAATCTATCCGATGGTCCTCAGGTCTCTTTGGCGGCAATTGCGACGGTAATGAATCAGAAAAACAGTCACTAAACTTTTGCAAAAATGCTGACCTTTCTTTATCTAACACAGATAAATTTGACTGATCACTATCTGAGACATCACGTGCAAAAATCAAGTACACAGAAAGATGATTCTTTATTACAGAAGTGATAGCAGAAGCAGATACAATAGGGACTGACTCTCCTTTAAGCTTTACATCCAAGATGTGAGTTTTGACCCTATGCTGTAAAGTGATCTTTTTGTTGTAGACATCCAAAACTCCATGCACTCGGAACATCCACGAGATCCCCAACAAGGCGTCACAACCTTCCAACGGCATAATGTAAAACTCTTCTGTGTCCACATACGACTGAATATGCAGACGCAGCTTTCCAATGATGGGAGTAACACAGTCTGAGTGGCCAGGACATGCCAACCCTGCCTCTGTTGTGTACCCCATCTCTTCAGCTCTGATGCCCAGCTTCATAGCTAACTCTGGTGAGATAAAGTTGGCTTTGGCACCTGGATCAAAGAAGATGAGTGTCTTCTGATCCCTAACTTTACCCCATGCCCTGCATAACTCACTGGCATCTGTGCTGGGCCTGTCACCCACCATGTCTGGCACTAAACCTGCCGTGGGTTTAGGCTTCTTGCCTTTCTGGTCTTCTTTATCCTCTGAGTCAGCTGCCCTTTTCCTTTGTGGACAATTGATAGAAAAGTGACCAAGCTGCTCGCATATAAAGCATTTGTTCTCAGCCATTAGGACCTTCTTTTCCTCGAGCGACTTGCGCACACAAGGCTTCCTTTTCTGTTTCTTTGCCTGCGCTCCAGAAGTCCCGGCTGAATCCTTGTCTTTGGTGGCCTTTTCTGACCCCTGTGACGCATCAGGAGCAGTTTTCACAGAGGGCTTCTTAGCTGAATTTTTCTTTTGCTGCCCTCCTTTGTCACTGCTCGGAAATCCACTGTCCTCTCCTTTCAACAAGGCAAGACCAGTGTTCGCAACTTCCATAAGCTGAGTAAGGGTAGCCACTCTGTTCTTTGTACAGTAATCGCAAAGCCCTTTAGGCAGCCCACAACAGTACTTCTCTATCTGCTCTGTCAGTGGCACAAATCTGTAGGAGGTCACTGAGAGTAACGCTTTACAAAACCTCCTATTATACTCCAGCGAGCTCTTGCACGAAGCTGAAGTAAGCTGGTGCCAATTTGTTAGGACGTCGGCTTCAAATTCATTTGATAGCCAAGCAGATGCAAACATTTGCTTGAAGTAAACCCAAGTGGCGGGTGCCTGTCCTTGCATTAACAATGTCGTCCACCATGTAAGCGCATTGTCCTTTAAGAAAGTGGCAGCTTTCCTGACCTTCGAGGCCTAGAATTAAGACTAAAACTTCATACTTAAGATTAAACTGAGACACGAGAGACGAGAACACTTGTTTGATTGATTGATTGAATGCTTGAAAACTGAATACAATAGGCTCCTTATATAGGAGACGAAAAGTCACAAATGAAAAGACACGTCTCATAGTGAAGAGACATGACTTTAGACGTAAAGACGTATCCTTTGGACGAAGAGCTGCAACCATTGGTTGAAGGGTGTGACCAATCGTCGAAGGAGTGTAGCTTTTGGCGACGAGGCGTGTCTCTAGAGCGAAGAGTCGTGACTATCCAAGCATAGGGTCCTCCTTGGCATGTCACTTCTGGTATTTGCAACTAGGACTAGATATAATAATGTAACATAGTCACAATCGTGACATTCCCTCCCATTGAAAATGAGAGCCGTCGTTAAAGAAATGACTTTTGATGTTGATAGAAGTCTGGAAAAGCATTGAATCTTCAAAAATCCTCAATCTTTGAGTTATCTGGAACCTTTGTCTTGAGCTTTTGCTTCTTGCGAAACCTTTTTGCTTTGACTGCTAAATCCCATGTCATTGCAATGTTCAAAGACTTTTTAAAGGAATCTGGCTTAATCACGTTGACTGCAACAAGAGATTGATCTTCGAAATCCTTCATGTGATGTAAGACTTTTGGCTTAGGATCTTTCAATAAGTGTGAAACATTTGGCGAAGAGGAAATCTTCTCAAGGTATTTTTCGAAAAGGGTAACTTCAACGTTACTAATCAGTGGAGAGGATTTTGGATTGAGACTGCGATCATCTTCCAATAATGAATCCCAAAATTCTTTAGGATCATCTTCAAAAACTGTCACTTCATGACTTGCAATTGGCACGTCATCGTCCAATAAAGAATCAAAGAAAGCATATCCGTCTTCTGACTCAGAATCTACAACCATCACTTTATCTTTGTCTGATAACGAAGTATCATTTGGAAAACTTCTTGCTTGAAATAATCTTTGTCTTTATCAATTGATTCAAGAGAAGTTAATGAATTCAAATAATAATTTATGCATCTACATCGGAAATCAAATTCATTTCATAATCCACTGTGTCATGCTATTTGACTTGTACACATGAATCTTGTATGACTCGTTCCGCATGATAAAGCCCGTGTAAAATCCCTTCACGTCCATCTTTGAACAAATTGATAGTAGGTCCTCGAAAGCTAATTGTTGGATCGTACTAGAATAACCAATGCCAACCAAGAATCATGTCATAGTAAGATAAAAGCATGACTTCGAAATCCAATTGATCGGCATAATTTTGAATATCGAGCTGCAACTATCGCATTGTCTCATCACAACTTAAAAATGATCCATCTACTAACTCCACATCATAAAAGTGAGATGTCTTTTGAGTTGGTAAACCAAGCTGTTGAACTATCTAAGTGCTAACGAAATTATTTGAGCATCCATTGCCCACCAAAACATTAAAGAATCGACCAATGAGAGTTCCAAGAAGGCTCAAAACTTACTTTGAGAGAGGTTCCAAAACTGAAAATCACATTGAGCATGGTTCATAAGAATAGTCGTATCCACTGAGACACGAATTGTACTGACCAGAGATTTTCCTTCATCTTTAGCAGAAGCTAGTTGTTCGGAATTTGATGATGTTTCCGCTTTGGTAGTTCTTCTCAAGCTAGATAGATTTGGTTTCTTTGGACATGCATACCATCTATAGTCACCACCACAAATTGTACATAATCCATCCTTCTTCGAAGTCGAAGAAGCATTTGACAAAGAGCCTTGCTGAGTATTGGAATGCCCATCTTGAGAAAAATCAAGTCCTTTACCACGATCGAGGGGAGCATTTGAAGGAGATATGCTTTGATATTGTCAATCTTGAGAGTAGAATCTTGAAGTTGAATAAGACTCCGTTGCTTGTTGCTTGAGCTGAACTTGTTGCTGCTGACTTTGGCTATAGCGTTCTCTCTGATTGCGCTGTGAAGAGCAAGCATTGTTTGAAGATCGGTCACCAAGGAGAAAACTCTATGTAGGGTGCCGATTATCGCCAAGATGTTTCACATAGGCAATTGCAGCATTTAAAGTGGTAGGGTTGTATTTGTGCACATCATCCTTCGGGGTTGGTTCAAGGCCGTCAATGAAACTATGTAGTTTATCAGAGGGGCTGAGATTCTCTATTTCTAGAGTTAATTTCTGAAACTCTATGATGTATGCGGCCAAGGAACCAGTCTGGCTCAGGCAGCGAATAGAGGACCGGGTATGAAAATCTGCATTGGCAGGTTCGAACGCCTTGCGAATAGCGTGCCGAAATTTATCCCAAGAAGGTGTGTATTTACCGTCAGCAACCCGTCGTTCCCACCAAAGAAATGCAATGTCCTTCAGCAGAGAACTAGCCAGTGCAACCTTTTTGCTTTCTACTAAATCCGTGTTGTACAAGTAGACCTCCATATTACGCTCGGCCACCTCGACATTAAGAAACCCTAGCATGAATATTTGCAATCATAACTTCTCGACATGACAAATCACATCATTGAAGATATACATTGGAAACATGAAGATGTTGATTGCAAGTATCAAGATTTGTCAGCGGCCTATGACGACAAAGAAAGGCGGCATCCAAATTAGCCTATTAGCTTTGGACTCTTTGCATTGTTCGAACAACCATCTCTCCCATCAGCTTGGAAAATTCCATCATTCCAAAAGAGGCATTGCATTGTCATTGATTTGTACACATCTTTGGCAACACATCGGGTCCACACCATCTGCATCTTTTGTGGCCATCAATCCCAATCCAAAGGATTCCAATCCGAAGCAACCACCGTGGGAGTTTGCAGGCATCGTGAGCCTACATTCGCAGCCACATCCTTTGTAGAGACGAGGATTCATCTAGAGCTTCCATCATACAGCAATCTAGTCGAAGCCCTAAGAGGAGCCTCTATCTTTGAGAAGTTACTTGGCGGTTTCATGAGACATTATACAGAGGACTTGCCACGGTTCATGGACATTCCAAAGCACATATCCATCTTCATCTCCCACTTGGCGTTGCTCTCGCCAATCTTCCCACGTAGGGGCAACATGGGCTGGTCGATAACCTTCGTGGTCATCGGCGTTTGCATATCCCGCCATTAGCTCTATGAGCATCCATCCGATTTGTAGTTTGGTTCACACCATCCCAATTGAGGCAGCAAAGGTTATAGTTTGTCAATAACCAACAAGGGCATCGTTGATCCAAGAGGCAGTCCATTGGTTGCAAGTAACATTGGTAAAAGATATGTAGAAGTGTAAAACCTAGATCTTCACCATTTCAATTCCGTTGAGCCTAACATTGGTATCAGAGTTTTGAAGATTTTGCACTAATCCGCTAATCCCCAAAAAGTTCTTTCTTCTCTTGTGTCTTTGGTTGTGTTGGCAACCCTTCGGTGTATACTCCTCCCTCTCTTGGAATTGCAGGTCTGCCATTGAGCGTCAGAAAATAGCAACCAATTGTATATCGTGTTGTATGCGGGGTGCGCCCGATGAGGAGGTAGACAGTCTCTCGAAGATTCATCTGCAACCTTCCTTGAACCAAGAGCAGAAATCTTGGCATGGTCAAGACTCGTAGCCGTATGGAGACCTCCAATCAAGAAGGCGAGCAAGTTCCAACCACGAATCCTCCCATGAGCCCTCCTCCTACCCCTCCCTCTTTGCCACCAAATCCCATGGAGGCTATGATGCGCATGATGATGGAGATGATGATACGGCAAGACGAAGCTTGACGAACAGAGTAGATAAAAGCGGAGGAGGCACGTCGATTAGAGTGCGTGGAAGTGGCGAAGCGACAGGAACGTCGATTGGGGGCTGAAGTCGAGGCTCGTAGGGTGGAAAGGGCAGCCATGCGTGATCTTTTTACATCTCTAGCGGTCCGATCCAATACCCCACCTTCAGAGCCAGATTATGAGAAGCTTGCCAAGACCATCGCGGAGGCGACCAATGCTACACGTACGGTCCATGAACCAATCCTCGAGAAGATTACGTTCAGTAAGTATGACAGTAAGATGGATGCTATTGTCATTTATTCTTGGTTGCATGAGTTTACATCCTATTTTGCGGTTGTTAAAAGTTTGATAATAACAAAGTTCTCTTGGCTTCCATGCATCTCACAGGTGATGCCATCACCTAGAAGAATGAGTGAATGGAGAAGGAGGACATCCACAAGGCGGCTCATTTCAAGTCCCTCCCCGTTCCCCCATCGAGCTTAGTTGGGAGGAGTTCAAGGAGGATCTATAGACTCACTTCTTGCCTCCACAATACCTGAAGCAATTGAAGGAAGACTTTTAGGCTTTGTCTCAACAAGATAAACCTGTGATGTCTTATGCTAATCGTGTGTTTCACTTAGGTGGACAATTGAGGATCGGATGAGGGAAAGGTTGGAGCCCTTTCTCTTTGGACTAGACCACTCGATCAAGTTTGATGTGGAAGTCGGTGATCCAAAGACATTGCAAGAAGCTATACGCTTGGCTCAACTCCAAGAGATGAAGCACGACAAGGGTAAGCTCAAGACGGCCTCACGTAATGGTAACTCTTCCTCTCATGACTCCTCTAGAGATAAGGACAAGAATTCTAATGTAAATGGTAACAATAAAAAGAACTCTTCCAATTCTTCTTCTCAACATGATTCTCCATCTCAATCTCAAGCAAAGAGCGATAAATCGAAGGATAAGGGTAAAAGAAAAGTGGATAAAAAGATTGCTCAAGGAGTTTTATGTGGTCCATTAAGTGAAAGAACACGCGTTGTATGCAAAGGAACATAAGGTGTTTTCATTGTCACATAGTAGGTCACATGAAAAGGGAGTGTAGTAAGAAAGTATCTCAAAAGGAAGCCTCTACTGCGTCAACTTCTGACTCTACCCCTCAAGTGAATGCTATGAGTGTGGTAGAGCAAGAAGCTATGCAAGAGGGACTTTCGAAGAGGATGAACTTATAAAATGTTATAAGACATGTCAATGGTCAAAGAGTTGTTGTGTTGTTTGATTCTCGAAGTTCTCAAGATGTCATAAGTGAATCTCTTGTGAAACGTGCACATCTTCAGACTTCTACTATCCCCACCCTCCTAGTGGAGGGGTTCTCTGAAGGCATGGACGCTTCGATTTTTCAAGAATGTGGTGATGTCAAATTAATCATCAACAAACCCAATTCACTCATCAGTTTGTAGTCTCTAAACTTGCAGGATGTGATATTATTTTGGGCACTAAGTGGTTTCACAAGTTCAAGCCCATTATCGATTCGAAGAAGCTCACGTTTCTCATCAAAGATAATGTGTCGCAAGCCGTTCTCATTCGAGGCAAGAATGTTATTCCCTCACTCCCTCTCATCTCTCACGTCCAGGAAAACAAGCCAAGGCACTCGCGGGAGTCTTCTACATTGCCTGGAATTTGCAGATCTACACCATGGTCAGGCACGAGATTGGCTTTTTTTTGGCATCTTTTACTTGCTGTTTTTTCTCTGTTTTTAGCCCTCTGACAACTACGAACTGCAAGAACCCCCTCATATGAACCTCTGCGACGCTCCCGTACCGATCAGTGGCATACAGGCGTGCTGAATTCTCTGTTACAGCAGCGTTTTCAGCACCCTTTGCAGCGTTTTTTGGGCAGACAGCAAGCTGACTTTTTATATACCTAGATGAATCTGGGATAAGCCCAGATTCATCCTTAAAGGAAAGTGCAAGGTATAGTCCCATGGTAGTCACCCACAAGACAATATAACCATCAACTCCATCATGCATAGTATTCACTAAATACTACGACATCCCCACTAACATCGTCAATGCCCAATAGTGGGGTCGATCACTCCATTGCTCGTCGGGACACCATCCGGTGCTTGTCTGAGCGGTTATCTTGGACTGCTACAACTTTGGAGACGGTACCTTCTACGGCGACGTAAGATCCTATTTCTTGATCCTTGGGAGATCCATTCGTTCCAGCCATCATTCGGCGGTTGCGGACTCCAGAGGGGATGGTGACTTGTGGTTTGCTATGGACACACCTATGCACTCATCAGAGTTCACACGAGATATGGCCATGCTCATGGCATATGCAATTCTGACATTCTCAGAGGAGACACCACCATCTTGGGTGGACAGACACTTACCACTTGACCTCCACACGTCAGATCACTTGCTTACGCAGAAGCATCTACATGGACTTAGGGAGAGGATCTTGGATCTCTTCTTGGACAGGTTCATTGCTTCGATCTAGAGACTGGAGTGGGACTTCAGTGCTTTAGACTCTCTTGGAAAGTTTACCCACGAGATACGGAGATCAAGCATCCAGCAACTACATCCGGAGTCACCCGGAGCTTGGCTTTGTAACAAGCCTGGGCACCCCAAGTCTAGAATCTGCCACGACACGAGACTTAAAATACTTCACAACTTCAAAATCACAGTTCAATTTGGTTGACACGGCCCGGCGTAGTTTCGTGCCCAGAGAGATTGGTCCCAAAGATTGGCACCCCTTTCGATATTTCTTTTATATTAATTTTTTAGCAATGTACAACTCCCGCAGGGTCCTCCGCTCTCAAACTCTGTGTCCAGATGCTCTGAGAAGTGAGGCCCTTAGAGCTCTTTTATTCTTACAAGGGATGCCAAAAGCAGAGCCCCAAAATCATTTAAACTCAAAAGCAAAAGTCCCAAAAGCTTTAGGCTCAAAAGCATTCAACTCCTAAAAGCATGTGGCCTAAAAACTGCCCCAAAAAGCAACCAGCACAAAATACGGAATTCTGTACAACTGTCAATGCAAAAAGCAGGTCTGTCCGTATAGCCTCCCATGTCAGCATGTCAACGAAAATTCCGAGGATCCGTACTGCTACCACGTCAATGTCCGTACAGTCAGCACGTGTGTGTGTCCGAGCAAAACTGCCACGTCATCAATTTGTGACATACCCCTCTCTTGAAAGAATTGTAATCGCCCTCGATTATGCCTGCAAAAACTGACAAAAGCCATTAATTGTCTTGATAGACATTGACTGTTAGTACCTACGCACTAGACACAACACATCGAGCACGTGCACAAAGACGACAGTCCCATCACCGCACATGACATCACATCACACGACAATCAATCACATAAATATTCATTCCAAATCTCACACAACGACTGCCAGCAACGTATTTAGTAACCACATCTAGATCCATTCTGGACCTCATTGATGTCGGGTTAACAAATCCCATATTGCGATCATGTCTATAGAGATTTTTCGACTCAAGCACTGTCGTGTGCAGGTAGTCATTCGCTTCAAGCATTGTCGTGTACGAGAATCGTTTGCCTCAAGCACTGTCATGTTGCGAGAATCTGTCGCCTCAAGCACTGTTGTGTGCGAGAATCAATTCCGGGGATCCCAATTTATCACTAAGTTCATACTGAACAGAGTGGTCCGGTCATTCATTCCATTGAATCAGTCGTGATTCATGATTTGTTATCAGGTTCATTCAAGAGCTGTCACTGCTCCATCTCATTCTTAATTCTGCTCTTTTTCTAGAATTAACAGATTCTTTCATAAAACATTAGTTTTATTCAAAATTTAATAAAAATATATAAAGCAAAATAATGCTAATTCAAAAATCTGTTCCTCATCCTACTGTTCTTTCAATCTGCGAGTCATCCTGATTCTTGTGCCCTTTTGGGGCACCATGTAGCGATATGTCCTTGTTCTCTACATTCAAAACACTTTCCTGCATTGAAATATTCATCTCTTTGGTCTTCTGAGAGAGAAGGTCGTCTATCTTTTGTCGATTGTTTTTGCTATGACTTGTTGAAGGTTCATTTGATAGGTAAGTCAATTTACCCGAATGTATAGCAAATCCCCTACCATCAACTGTTGTATAGACTCGGACTTCCTTTCGAGAAAGTAGTCTCGAATTTCTTTGGAAAGCCCACAACAAAATTGTTCAATCTACTCCTTAAAACTGATCTTCTTAAAGGATGAAACAGGTAGAAAAATTTCCCAGAATCTTTCAAAGTAAGAATCCAAAGATTCTGTCTTGACCATCCGAACATGGTTCCAGTCAGTAATCACGTCTCATTCGTATTCTTGTGTGAGCCATGAAGAAATAAAGAGTTTCTTAAATTTCAACCACTTTGTCGGCGCTTGTTCCTTAACAACAGAGTGGACCACCATGTCCGTGCATTGCCTTTCAGAAAGGATGCCGCCCGTCTGATCTTGGAGTGCTCTGTATAGCGGCCTCCAAAAAATGCTATGTCAAACTGTTGGACAAAGGCTAAAGCCTTGGGAGCATCTCGAAACCCTGACAAGTGCTCAAACTTTACTACCTATCCTCCCTCTTTGAATTCTTTGGGCTTTTGCCCTTGTCGTCGAGGAAATCATAATGATTGGCTCTATAAAAATGCTTTCTTTTTGCATAAAACATGTGATCTTTCCGTCGTTTCTTGCCCTTCCTGTCCTCATCACTCAAGTCAGAAGAAGATGAGGTGTCCGAGTTGTCAGAAGATGAGGACGGCAATCCTTCGAAGCGTACACGCTTCTTCTGCTTTCTGGCACTTTCAAAAGTGGATTTTGGACCTAAATAACCGCGGAAATTAGTTCCCTTGTTACGTTGCTTCAATTGCTTTTCGACGGCTTCTTCGTGTCCAAAAGCTGATTGATTTGGGCTTGGACCCCATCATGGAGTTCTTCTTCGATATACATTCTCGGAGTAGGAGGCTTCTTGATCACCGGTTTGATTGGTGGCTCGGTGGTTTTCTTCCATTGAGCATGCACTTCTGTGATGGATTGTTGAGACAAAAAATTTGCAAATTTTGGGTTCTTTGCAATTTTAATCATCTGCTTCGTTGCCTCGTCAACGAGTTGTCGACGTTCCATCTCTTCAATCACGAACTGCGTAGGCCGAGGTGGGCCGTACTCTTCCTCTGTTTGCTCATGAGAATCTTCTTCGTGATCTCCTCCCGCATTCGCAGATGCAGAATAAGTCAACTGTTTCTTGTTGAAATCCATAAGTGCCGCGAGAAAAGGATCATACTTCCCGGTAGAAGAGAAATCGCCCGCGCTCTGAACCACTGTAACAAGCTTGGGCACTTTAAGTCTAGAATATGTCGCGACACGAGAGAGATTCACTTAAAATACTTCACAACTTCAAAATCACGGTTCAATTTGGTCGACAAACCATGCAACAAAGACTCGCGCCCCTTTCGGTATTTCTTTTATATTAATTTTTGAGCAAAGTACAACTCCAAGCTCTAAGAAGTGAGGCCCTTAGGGATCTTTTAATCTTATAAGGGATGCCAAAAGCAGAGTCCCATAATCAGTTAAACTCAAAAGCAAAAGTCCCAAAAGCTTTAGGCTCAAAAGCATTCAACTCCTAAAAGCATGTGGCCTAAAAACTGCCCCAAAAAGCAACCAACGCAAAAAATGGAATTCCGTACAATTGTCAACGCAAAAAGCGGGACTGTTCGTACAGCCTGCCATGTCAGCATGTCAGTGGAAATTCCGGGAATCCGTAGTGCTGCCACGTCAACGTCCAGCACGCGTGTGTCCAGGCAGAACTGCCACGTCATCAATTTGTGACAGGCTTGGATGGTAGTGCAGTTGCTCCTCTACACTCCTTATCATTTGGATTGCTACCTTTAGAGTTGCTAACACTCACCCTCCGTAACCTTACAGCAGACTTATCCCCCGACCTGGGCAGTAGGCCACTCCCAACTCATTCACATTGAGAGCCACACCGAGTGGCGGTTTGTTGGCATTGTTGGCGCGGATTCTATTTCGGTTGACACCGAAGGATTGGAGGTAGGAGATACAAGCAAGACGGCGCAGACAGTTTGGTCTCGCCTTTCCTCTTTGCAAACTGCTCAGTCTGGCTTCCCTTCTTCTACAAGATGATTACGATCCACACAGATTGGTCTGACACACTCCATCACAGAGGTCCTTCACAGCGCAGACTGTTGAGTCTAGCTTTCCCCTCATCTTGGATTACTCTACCTACTGACAAGACACCATCCAGTGGTGGTCCGTGCGGTCTCTCGATGATTGCTGCAGCTTACGATAGCTTCTACAGTGCAGACTGTTTAGTCTTGTTTCGGAGGACGTTTATGGCGCAGATTGCTACATCTCGCCTTCCTAGAGTTTTACACAGCTTAGCCATCTCACCACATTGGGTTATAGGTTCATGCATTGACAGGCTTCCGGTCATTCTCATGACGTTCCTAGGCTTTCCCATTTTCTCCAAACGGTTTGGTCTATTGGCACTCCTTTTACGACAGGGGGTTGTTTTCACACTTAGTTGGGGACCTTCACGCAGTATCTTCACCCTGTATCGGCAGAGTACAATAGTTTGCTACACTGCTCGTGACGTCACTTTACCATGGAGATCTCTCGGAGGTTGTGACACCCCAGACTGCTGCTACACTCACAGAGTTTCCTTAGTGGACATCGCAGCATCCTTAGTGGACATCGCAGCAGACATCTTCATCATTTGCCTCACATCTTCGGCTTCACCCGGTTTGTTCAGCATCAGGTGCTGAGAGGGGGTGTTAGATTTACACCACTATGCTGCTTCACAAGTCTAGGGCATACATGTACGACTAGTATGTCTCAAGGCTGCCACCCATAGTCTAGGTCATACCTGGTCCGGCCGGCCGAGTTTGAGGCCGGCCGTCCACCTTTTGTCCAGGCGCCCACATATGTTTCCATATATCATTTTCTATTGGGTCGTGGGGATTTTTATCAGGCCTTGCCCTACCTCCCCTTGGGCACCTATACATGGGGCCAGGGAGGTACCCACTTCCAACATACTTATTGTACTGAGGGTCTTCTGCTCATGGTAGTCATGGGGGGCTGATCGCCCCCTCTTCACCATATCTTGCGTTTGTGGTGTCTCTCTCTCTCTCTCTCTCTCTCTCTCTCTCTCTCTCTCTCTCTCTCTCTCTCTCTCTCTCTCTCTCTCTCTCTCTCTTCCGCACATGCACACATGCCACGTCATCAGTGTAAAACGCAGAAATCTGTACGGGTACCACGTCAGCACAGCCAACGTAAAATGCGGGGTTCCATACAGCTCTTGCCACGTCATTAGTACTTACGCCTGGCTTTTGTATGGGTCTTGCTTTATTTAGGTCACTTGGGCCTCATCGGACAAGGTCCCATAAGTTGGTGGGAACTCTTCTTTAAAGATAGGCCACTCGGCAAGACTTTACAAGTTGGTAAAACTTCTGCTGCTGCTTCTAGGGTTTAGGTTCCTCGGTAGGGATCTGCATGTTGGCTCCGTTCTTCAGTGGCTTGACACATCAACAGTTTGTGACACTAACAATGCGCAGAGAGAGCTAACAAAGCTTCGAAAGACCTATCCTTCCATAAACCTGCCACCTTGTCGAAGAAAGCTTGCAAGCCTCCTCTCTCAATGCTACAGCTCTTACAAAAGAAGGCCCAAGATTGTTCATATAGCTCACAAACTTTCGAATCAATGACCAACTCCTCCACATGAGAGAACATTTCATTGAATGGTGATTGATGTAATGTGTTTGCAATGTGGACAAGATGGTATCATGAAACAAGTTGGGCTTCTTGTAGAGAGGGTGAAGCAATGCAACCGTCCCATTCATCATGAATGCCCACCGACACTCTACAATAGCCAAGATCTCAGAACGCCTGCAAAGAAGATGTGAACATGGCAAGTAAGTCGTTGCGATGATAAAAAGAGCGGTGAAAATTTTTTAAAAAACATTAAAAAGACAAGGAGCCAAGATCTTACCGCTCTAGTGTTAGCATGGTGCAAGAAGCAAGGTTGCATCCGTACGTACATACGGATTCTATCCGTACCGTACGGTTCAGTACGTACAGATAGGTTCCGTACACTTTTTTTTTCTTTTTTCTTTTTTTAATAAATTTAATAACCTTCTCGTGGTGGGTCCTTCAATCCTATTCCAGCCAATTTCAGTCCTCATCATCATATTCAGTCCTATTTCAACTAAGTGTGCGGTTTTTAGTGCTTACTAGTTATTAGAGTCGGGACTCCAGACTTCAGTATTGGATTTATCATTTTCATGATTCATTATGTATTTATTTTGCTCTTAGTTTTATGTGACCACGATAGCAAACATCTGATACTATTTGTTTGTAGACATTGATCAATGGTTAGCTAATCTCAGCTTTGCCTTTTCATTGTTCAATTAGGGTCGTGGACTCCATTTTTGGTATTTGTGACGGTGTACTGTTGATTTGCTAGTCTTTATTTTAAGTCTTGGTGAATACATAAGTAAATGTATGAAGTCCTCTCAGTTTTAGGCTTTGTGGAAAAAAGGACGAATTTTTATGTACCTAAAAACTCAATCCATTCTATACTACGTACCGAATTTGTACCGAATACTACGTACCTAACTACCTTGGCAAGAAGATGTGGTTTTTCCACCCTGCATGAATAGATGAAAAACAAGACCCAATGTAAAGCCCTCCATGTCAATAACCCGCACGAGAACATATACGAGTTGAAGAGTCATTATGAGACACCACACCTCATGCCAAAAACTCTCGTAAAGCTCTCTCCTCTATATATATTTAGTACACTCCTCCTGAGCATGGTGCAACAACCTCCCCTTCGGGTCCACAATGGTCTCCAATAGAGGATCTCTCACCTTGTAGAGCCTCTAAAGCACTAAGTACATGTCAGTAAACCCGGTCTTGGAGGGTCTAATCATGTCCATTGTAGAATGGATCCTAAATATGGACAAAACCTGATGCTTCTTGCGAAAGAAGATAGTGATCTTCGTAGCATAAGAGACAATAGGCTGCACCCATGACAATTTACCTATGCCCTCTATACGCAAATCACGACAATGTGTTGCACATGGAGTCCACACAATGCTCGGTAACTTTGCCTCCGCCATCTCTCCTATGGCCTTATCTCCCCCATGGCCTTGCAGTTTGATGCATTATCTGTGACTAAAAGTACAACATTCTCTACCCCCACCTCAACGATTGCTTGTCGTATATGGCCATAAATGAACTTACATATAATCCTTTCACTTGCCACCTCTACATCCACTGCACGCAAGAGGTAGGTGCCTAAACACGACGACACAAGGATGTCGATGATGTGTCACTTCCTTATGTCACTCCACCCGTCAGAAATAATAGTACACTCACACTTGCAATCCAACCTTAACACGTCTTGAAGCTTTATCAATCAAAGCGCTCAGCTCATCTAACATTGTGTAGTCAAGACCGCTCCATGACTTTGTTGGGCCAACCTGTACAATCGCTCGAACCATCCACTTCCACTGGTCAATCCATAACACATTGAAGAAGACGTTGCACTCTCATATGCAGAGAATCTCCATCTCGACAATTTGTTGCCCCTCTTTCACCCAAGATTGTGCATTCACACGAGAAGATAACGTGGTTTGCCATGCACGTGGAAGAACATCATCCATACGTGCCCTCTTTCAGCCACCTGCGGGTTGGCCCAATGCTCCTTCTCTATCTCTTTCAATGATGCAATGCATTCTGTGCTCTCTACGATCCTGTCACATTTGTTGAAATCACTGCTCGGAAGTTCTCTACAATAAGCTGATCTCTCAATGATTGTGCCACTTTCTCGCAAGCTCCAAATGATTTGCGCACCCAAACCACACGAGCCACAGTACTCGTATGCATTTCCCCACAGTATTTACATTTCCAATCCCGATGTCTTGACCACCTCAAGGACAATAGCGTGCTCTATTTGTTACAGGCTTGGACACTCTGAGCGAGAAATCAAATAATTGATATGCACTGGAATAGAGAGAGAGAGAGAGAGAGAGAGAGAGAAAGAGAGAGAGAGAGAGAGAGAGAAGAAGAAGAAGGTGTCACAAACGGGAGCGCATAACAATATAAAATATACTCGGATAAATAGAATTTAATACTTAATACTAAAGCCAAAGGATATAAAGAGAAATAAATAGAGAGAGAGAGAGAGTGAGAAGATCGACACTGTACTGGTAACTAGGGACTAGAAGATGGGTTGATCCCCCCCCGTAATAGTATCTTTATTACTGAGGAGAAGTATATACAAGCACTTGAACCGAACGTATTACCACGTTCGTTCTAGAATAAGACTTGATGGTTCCCAAAAGCCTCAGCTTCCTATTCCTAGGGCAAAACCCTATTCCAAGGAACTTCTGTTCCTTATTCCAAATCCTCGAGAACCAAGGTTCTTGCCCTCTGGATCTCACCTTCTAGACTCAGGGCACAGCATCCCTACAACTCTTTTCCGACTCTGTTTCCAGAGTCCTCTTCCCGCAGAAGAACTCTGCTTTCCCGAACAATGGGAATCTCAACTTCCGGATCACAACTCAAGAGACTACCTCTCTCCGATCCGTGGATCTACTTCCCAAACTCGGGTACGAAACCCTTGGGCTGATCTGGCTCTAATTCCTCAGAGCCCTTTCTCTGCTCCTACTCCCTCACTGAGAGGAAGTACACCTGCAAACAAATACTTAGAGATCATAACATGAAAATCATTACCTTAAAAGTCTCGACGCTTGAAACGCAACTTAGTTCTCGAAAAGCAATTCCCCGAAAGAGATTTCTACATAGAAAATCCTCTCTTCCAATCCTACACACAAAAGAGGTGTGTTCTCGGGTTCCTTCTCGTAAATCAGCCCCGTCTACGACATTTATGGGCTGAAAACAGAGAAAAAACAGCAACTTGTCGCGATGGAAACACACTTTGTAGGCACTTCTTCGCGAGGAAACTCGCGAACTGGGTCCTAGCGACATCTGGTACACTTGGGGCAGCCATGGGCATCACCGGCAACGTCTTCTTTGCGGATGAAATCTGCAGCAGCATCTTCTTCTTGCAAAAACCGATCTTCCCTCTGAGAGAGGGTGTGTGATGCTTTTATAGCTCCCTAGCCACGGCAAAGATAGCAGAGCATTGGCTGCTCACGTAGAGATCGCGGCAAGGAAAAGAGAGAAAAATCGCCGGCTGGTTTATACTGCTTTATTTAATCATAGGTTACCCACTTATTAAGTGGGCGGCCGATCACCTTTAAAAATGGTCTGAATCTGTCTAAAAACTCAATAAAACTTTATAAGTTAAAAACAATGTTTTCACAGCACTTCCCAAGCGTCCCAAGATGCAATCACATGCACAGTTGCAATGCAGACATAGACTTCCTCGCGAGAAAGCATTTGCTTTTCCGAAAAGCAATTCCACTTTTTTAGAAAGCATCTGTTTTTCCTCAAAGTTTCCTTTGAGCCCATCTTCATTCAAGTGCTTGCTTTTCCTTGTGCACAATTCCAACACACTTCGGAATATCCTCTCGACTATGGATATCCCCTTTCCGATGCACCCGTCACCCACCTTGTGACGCATGAGGAATACCCATCACCTAGTCCTTGTTTCTACCGAACTTAAGGTACAATCTCCTTCACGATGCTCTATCTCACCCATCCTATGACGCATCAAAGATGTCCGTTCCCAGATGGTCGGATACTTATCCCCCTGCTCCCTGTCACTCATCCGATGTGACGCATCAGAAGTACCCGTTCCTGGTTGACTTACAGATATTCCCGTTCATAGTGCTCCCGTCATTACTTTGAATGACATACTAGGAATACTCTGTACTCGGATGTCTCCAATGAGAAAAACCCTCTCACTTAAAATTCCAATAATTCATTTAGAATTATTTTTCCGTGGTATTCCAAGCGAGAAAACCCTCA
The DNA here is from genome assembly GCF_014529385.1 of Adiantum capillus-veneris. Taxonomy (NCBI): domain Eukaryota; kingdom Viridiplantae; phylum Streptophyta; class Polypodiopsida; order Polypodiales; family Pteridaceae; genus Adiantum; species Adiantum capillus-veneris. The sequence goes on from NC_140946.1 coordinate 76,000,683, forward strand.
CTTATAAATCCAATAATTCATTTAAAATTATTTTTCTGTCAGATAAAGCCAATTTAACAACAAGAAGAAAAAGAAGAAGAGGATTTTAACGTCATAGGAAACTAATCCAAGAGACCTCAAAGATCTATCCGACGAGAGTTGAACTCAAGACCTGTTATTCAAGAGGGAAATGGCATAAGTTATAACCAAACTACCACACTAGAATAGAGAGAGAGAGAGAGAGAGAGAGAGAGAGGAGGAATCCACATGAAACCGCGGAGTTCCGCTCCCACATGCACTGGCCCCAAAGGTTGGCGTCCCTTTCCGTATTTCTTTATTGATTGCCAAAGATTGGCATCCCTTTCGGTATTTCTTTATTGATTGCCAATCACGAAGGTACCAATTTCCGAGGGTCCAACACTTAGAGACTTTGCATCCAAATGCTCTCCTCAAGTGGCCCCCGGGCCCCTAGAGACGCTTATAAACAGTACAAGGGATGCCCAAAAGCTAGGCCTTGGATCTTCTCACATAAAAACCACCCAAAGCAGCGCAAATTCTGTCATCCGTACAGTGGATGCCACATCAGCACCTTCCGCGTTTTGCGGGCCTGCTGTACAGGTACCACGTCAGCAACACTTTCCGTAATTCGCGGGCTGACCAAACAGGGAACTGAACATAAATGGTGTTTTACCTCCTGTCTGGTGGTGGTTCCAATAACTCCCAGAAGTAGATTAGGGACTGAAGGCTGTTTTGTGGCTTTGCCCAGTCATATGTGAGGTAGACACACCTTTCCGACTACATCTCGTGTCTGCACCCACCCGGTAGGCTGGCGTGAAGCAAGACCCCTGTTCCTACACGTGTATACCGGGTCAGTCTCTGTTTTCTGCAGTTTTCAGCCATGTATCACTCTAGTTGCAAATTGAGTTTTCATCTGGCACTAGGTATGCAAAGCAGATTCAGCAGTATTGAGCCTATCAATAAACACAGCATTACTTAGAAAGAATTCATACAATAGAAAGGAGATCTTATGAAGCAAATGAACACCTCATGGGGGATACTTTCTTCGGTGAACTTAGTACAAAGTTCATAGAAAGAATTGATACAACATCAAAGAAAATAGAAAGAATTGAACAATAAAACCGAGATCTCTTGAATAAAACCAGCATTTCATGCATATTTTCTGCAGTGAACTTAATATCAGACTTTCAATATTGATTACAAAAGCCAACAAATATAGTTTCTTCATTCTTTAATTTGCTGTGGGAATCCCTACCTAGGTTCGTGCACCTTCTACAAAGAAAAAAACACACACTCTTTTGTGATCCATGCACAGACTGCCTTAGCCCTTTTCACATGAGCGAGAAAGGGAGAGACCCAAAATGGAGAGACCCAAAATCTCATAAGCCTCGACACATCCTATAACCATAAAGTGAGCATGGTGTAGTAACCTAGCATCTGGCATGAAGGCAAACCTGACTCCATCATGCACAGCATAGACTAAATACCATTTACATCATCAGTACTCCTCATCAAGTGTTGTTATGTTTTATAGAGAGTCTAAGAGCATTCTGCCGACAAAAAGTTGTAAACATGTTCACAAAAGGCATATCCTCCACCCTTAGCATGCTTCTGGCCACTTGGCTTTCCAGGCATACCAATTCCTAGCCCAAAACCCACCTTAACTTTGTAACGTGTCTAGACTCTACAGATCCCTATTGCATCATGATTGTGAATCACTAGTCTTCTTCTAGAAATCAAATTCTGGCCCTTACTAATTCCAGCTTAATGCGCACCTGGTGACTACCACGCACGTACACCTGTACACAGAAGTATGGCAATATGACAGCACGTTGCATATACTCAGAGCTGATGGTGTCAAACATATCTTAACCTCAACAAAACTAGACACTTACCAAGGGCAAAGTCCACCAAGCCTGCAGCAACAGCAACAGCAGACCCACTGGAAGAGCCACCTGGGACTCTAGAAGTCGCAGCTGGGTTAACAGGGGTTCCATAGTGTTTATTTTCCCCTATCAATCTGTGAACAAAGCAAAATCAAGCAAATAATGTGAACAAAACCCCTTAGGAACATTAGTGTTTTTACTTATTGATTGTAAATCGTACGAATAGGCCATTTCATCCATGTGGGTTTTGCCTACACAAGTCGCTCCTGCTTGCACAAGACATGCAACAGCTGGGGCAGTACGTAGAGCAGGTTCATGAGTCCTCTCCCAGTCAGGATTGCCAAAGCCAGTAATGAAACCTTCCACATCAAAACTGCAGATAAAAGGAGTTCAAAGAAATTATCAGTGGATAGGATTGCAGAATCCAAACTCAAGTTTTATAAAGCCTAAACCTTCTGCATGCCTTAATTTTTTCCTTTCCAGTATTCCCAGAACTACTAACCGAACTACTCCAAAACACTCATCCTCTCCCAGCTGGAACATCTCGTTAGCATCATAAGTTACGACTTACATTGAGCAGGCAATTCCAGCATCCACATCCGATCCACATGGGCATGCCAATGCTAACAATATTGCGTAACTTAGTGGTGTCTAAAACGGAATTAATATGGCACCCTACACTACAAGGGATCCATTGCCTCAATCCACGAGGCCATACTCCAAACAAACCGATATGCATAAAAATGAAAAATATTGCAAATGTTTTCGTTGATTTTCAGCAATATCAAAAGCAAACATGATGTAGTGCATCTCCACAATTTACTACTTACATGTCTTTGACAGCGAACGTGAGATTGCTGAGAGGATGGGGAGCAATGGGGGGAGCAGGCTGAGGAGGGGGGAGGAGTTCCAGGTACTTTATGAAAGCGCCAAAATCTTTGCTGATTTGCTTTTTCCGAGAGCGAGTGAGGAGGAGGATACCAGCAATGCCAAGACCGAGAAGCACCCAGATGTTCGAAGGAGATGCCATACGGGAAGCAAAGCGAGCAGCAACAGACCGTCCGCCGTCCACGCTATCTCGCCGTCGGATTATAAGGTCGCCACTGCTTCTAGCTCTTCCACTGCGTTTGCCTTCTTCGTGTATTTTGTTTTCTCTAAGGCCCTCCCTGCCCGCCTCTGGCGATGGCGTCGAGTCTGCTTCCTGCCACATGAGGAATTGCTGCTGCCTAGATACTCATTCCATCTGAATTTCCACCTCGCTCACTAAAAGTCGTGTCTCCATTAGCCATTGGATCATTCACTCGTATCTGAGCTCGACCGCTATTGACACATTCGAGAAGTTCTTGAAAAATAAGCTCATTATTCGGGTGCATTGCCCTTCCCTTTTCTAAGGGGATCTTCCCCAATTCCCATTAATAAAACATTACATTTATTTATTTATTTATTTATTTATTTATTAAAAAGACATAAGTTTGCTCCACGTGGCTGCAAGTGCTTGCAGCCATAGTGCAACATTTGCCATGCAGGATGTCCATTCAGCTCCTCCAGAGGGCCACACAGGATGGCCACACCCTCGAGTTGCGCTCAATCGGCGCATGCTGAGATGGCCATGCCCTTGAGTTTCTTGCATCCACGTTGGCGGCCACTCCACTCCATCCACGATACTTCACGACCTCTATTAGTGCGCCCACAGGTCCATGATGCTGGACAGAAACCGTGAGAGAGAGAGAGAGACCACGTCATGCTTTGGTGCCTTTCGCAACCTCTTGCAATGTCCTCCATGAAGCTCGAGCCTAGCATCGTGAATGCCCGCCCTTTACAAGGCATGTAACGTTTAGAGGTCTTGTCGACGGCCTTCTTGACAAAGATAAGGAAAGTGCAAACTTGGCAAAGATGGTGGGGAATTGAAGGAGTACGAGCGGAAGTGCGACGCGAGAGAGAGTGCGAGAAGAAGAGCACGACGATATGGTGAACTCGCTCTACTGTAATGTGTAGAGCATAGTGAGTTCTCATTAGGTTTTAACAAAAGAATATGTGTACATACCTGGCGGCCCGCCCACTTACCTAGGCGACCACAATGGGCTTTATACCCCAACAACCTCCCACTTAAAGTCCAATGTGGTACTTTAAGTGTGAGAGAAGCTACTATACAAGCTAATATACATGAGATGTAGAGAAGTGATGTACTACCCTACACCTAACTGCTTGCGAAAATGCTCAAAGCTCTCTGAGGGAAGTCCTTTTGTAAGTAGATCAACAGGATTTTCTGTGGTGTGAACTTTGACAAGCTGAAGTTGCTTATCCTCGAGCATTTCCTTGATGAAATGATACTTCACATCCACATGCTTTGTCTTTGAGTAATAAACTGGATTGCGAGCCAATTGTATAGCACTTTGACTATCACAATATAACACAGGCATCTCTTCTTTGATTCCCAAATCTGTTACTAGTCGATTAAGCCAAATTGATTCTTTGCATGCCTCTGATGCTGCAACATATTCAGCCTCTGTAGTAGACTGAGTAACACAATCTTGTAATCTAGAATGCCATGATATTGCTCCACCAGCCAATGTAAAGACATACCCTGACGTAGACCTTCGGTTGTCTAAGTCACCTGCATAATCTGAGTCTGTAAAACCCTTTACACTTAGCTCCTGACTCCCATAGCATATACGCATACTCTTTGTAGCTTTCAGGTATCTCAATATTCCTTTCACTGCCTCCCAATGTTTCTTGCCTGGGTTTGACATGTATCGACTTACTACTCCCACTGCAAATGCAATGTCTGGGCGAGTAGCAATCATTGCATACATCAAACTATCCACTGCAGACGCATATGGAATCTTATCCATTTCAGCATGTTCTTCCTCAGACACAGGACAATCTTGTTTCCTAAGTTTCACATATGGTGGCAATGGAACACTTAGTGCCTTTCCCTTCTCCATATTGAAACGTTGCAAAACCTTGTCAATATACTCTGTTTGAGATAACCAAATCAACTTCTTTGATCTGTCTCTCTCAATGCGCATACCAAGTATATGACTTGCCTCACCCATGTCTTTCATGTCAAACAATTTTGCCATCTTTGACTTCAAAGCTGAAATTTCTTCCAAGTGCTTGCCAGCAATCAACATGTCATCCACATACAAAATAAGGATCAGCCAACTACCATCCTTAGCCTTCTTTGTATATAGACAGTGATCGAACTCACTACGTTTGTAGCCTTGAGAAAGCATAAACTTGTGGAATTTATGGTATCATGCCCTCGGTGATTGTTTTAAGCCATAAAGACTCTTTAACAACTGGCATACCCAATCTTCCTTGCCTTTCTCAACAAACCCTTCTGGTTGCTGCATGTAAATTTCCACATCTAAATCACCATGCAAGAACGCTGTCTTGACATCCATTTGGTGCAACACCAAATCTAATATGGCAACCAATGCAAGAAAGCATCTCAATGTAGTCATCTTGACCACCGGAGAGAAGACTTCATCAAAGTCAATGCCTTGTTCTTGCTTAAAGCCCTTGGCAACAAGCCTTGCTTTGTACTTTGGCTGACTATCATGAGCGGTGATCTTATACCTGTAAACCCATTTACAAGGTAGAGCCTTTTTGCCCTGTGGTAATTTAACTAGCTTCCATGTCTTGTTTTTATGCAGAGCTGTCATCTCTGACTGCATGGCCAATTGCCAATTCCCGAAGTCCTTCATTTGCACTGCTTCCTTGTAACATGAAGGCTCATTGCAATCAGTCAACATGACATAGTTCATAGATGAAACAAACCTATCAGGAGATCGCGTGACACGTCCAGATCTACGCACAGTAGGTGGCTCAGGCTCAGCCACAACCTATGGTTCCACTCTATCCTGTCCTTGCTCCTCTTGAGCCCTGACATTTTGTCTTGCACGTGCAGGTCCATCTTCTTGGAAGACAACTCTTATAATCTCCTCAACCCTCTCTGGTTTAGAATGATATTTGGATTCATTAAAGTGAACATCATTGCTGCGGACAACCTTTCTGGATTCGGGATCCCAAAGTCTGTACCCCATCTCACCAGAATTACCATAGCCTAGAAAGATGCACTTTCTACTCTTTGGCTCAAGTTTGTTCCTAAATTCCTTTGGAACGTGAGTATATGCCTCACAGCCAAAGACTCTGAGATGCTTGTATGAGGGAATTTTGCCTGACCATACCATCTCTGGCACTGAATTCTTCTACAAAACCTTGCTAGGAGATCTATTTACAAGATGAACAACTGTTGATACAGCTTCAGCCCAAAACCCATTTGGCAGCTGTGCATTAGACAACATACTTCTGACCTTCTCTTGTATGGTCCTATTCATCCTCTCAGCAACACCATTTTGAGGAGGATTGTAAGGAGCAGTAAGTTCACGTTTTATACCTTTTGACTCACAAAAGTCCTGAAAGGCCTTTGAAACATACTCTCCACCATTGTCAGTGCGTAAGCATTTAAGCTTCTTGCCACTCTGATTCTCCACAAGTGTCACAAACGTTTTGAAAACACTAAACGCTTCATCCTTGTCCTTGAGAAAGTAAACCCATACTTTTCTCGAGTAATCATCTATAAATGTCATAAAGTAAGAATTCAAAATCATTAAATGAAAAGCCAGGCAAATAACCACAATGAGACAAGATTTCCATTCCCTTCTTGGACATATGTCCTAACCGGCTATGCCACAAAGAAACGTTCGGCTGCTCGGTTACATTGATTACATTTTTAGAGACATTTGATACATAAATCGTGTAAAGTCCTCCAGACTTTACTCCATGTGCTACTGTCATAGAACCCTTGGATATCTTCCACATGTTCTGTCCAAAAGTGGTGATGTAGCCAGCATCATCAAGTAAACCTGTGCTCATCAAGCTCTTTGTAATTGCGAGAACATGTCTCACATTCTTCAGCGTGAAAGAAGAGCCATTTTGAAACTTGAATTGAACATCTCCAACACCTAAGATCTCACATGTCTGCCCATTGCCTAGCGGAACATGATCTTTAGTGGTCACATAAGAAGTAAACCACTCCTTGTTTGGAGACACATGAAGTGATGCCCCTGAGTCTATAATCCATTCACTCAGTGCATTTCCATCAGATGCTGTAAGAAGAGCTGAGTCCATTGTATTCTTCAAGAAGTAGATGTCTCCTGACACTAGACTGTCATCCTCTGCAACAGTGTTTGTCACATTTATTTCTTGAATCTTCACTGAGGACTTGTTCTTCTCACCATGGTCTTCAGCTTTCTCTTTGCCTTTTTCTGCTTTCCATTCTCTGCAGTCTCTTTTCATGTGACCCTTCTTGCCACAATGGTAGCATTCTATGTCACTCTTGCCTTTAGCACTGCGGGACTTGCTACGAGACTGATTCCTCTTTCCACCTTTGTACTTTTCTTTGGTCCTTCCCCTGACAACTAAGGCTGTTCCTTTGCCTTTGTCCATTGTCTTTCTATTGGTTTCTTCAGTAAGCAGACTTCCTTCTACACCTGCTATGCTCAAACCATCTGGAGGTGCAGAATTACTCAAAGCTGTTCGAAAAGTGTCCCAACTTTCCGGCAATGTGATCAACAGGAACATAGCTCTAACAGGTTCATCAAACTTGACACCTTGAGCTGACAACTGACTATAGATTGTGTTGAATTCATTCAGATGATTGGACATAGGTGTCCCTTCTTTCATCTTCAAGTCAACAAGCTTCTTAAGCCAGTATACCTGTGAAGCTGCACTCTGCTTCTCATAAAGATCACTCAACTTTAACCATGCTTGATAAGCCGACATCTCGTCTGCTACATTGAAGTAAATGCTTTCTGCCAAAGTCAGCATAATGGTAGAAAGTGCCAATTCATCCATTTCGCTCCATTCATCTTCGTCCATATCTTCTGGTTTTATCCCCTTGAGCTTTATAGGTTTTATCTGCTTCTTTTGTACCAACACGTGCCAAATATGCTGCTTCCACAATGGGAAATTAGTTTCATCCAGCTTCTTGATATTGTAAAGAGAAGTGTCTTGTGATCCAGCCATAGCTACGCTTCACAGTAGTTTACTTTCCTGGGAAAAATTCGACAGAGTTTCCCCTGTAAACTGACCTCTGAACCAATATCAACCTGTCAAATGAACCAAGAAAGCTTCAAATTCTGCAGAAATTTTGGCATAGTCTCCTTTGTAAAATGGCTCTGGTGTACTAAAAAACAGACCAAAAAATAGCTTAAAAAACAGCTCAAAAAAAAACATTGTCTCTCTAACAATGTAAGCTGTGGGTAAACCTGTCCTGCACCTGTACTGTCTCTGACTGTCCTGTCACTGTCCTGTAAGCATAGATTGCGACAATGCCTCAACGGCAGTAAAGCAAAGATGCAATCCCAACTGTTTAACTCACAGTCAATACATCCTAGCTGCCTATCTAAGGGTGCTCGAGGGATCGCTCCAAGACCTGTATCACCGAAAGGATCTCAACATTCGAGAATCCCCCAGCTCAATAAAACCTCACTCGACCCTCAACAAAGGCTGCAGTAAGTCTAACAGTACATAGACTTCCCACAAAGTCATACATCCACAAATTTCCCACTGTATGTTGTAACCGCTGCGGCGGTTGTTTGCTGAGTGACTCACAGCCAGCAAACCCTCAACAGACATACATCATCTTTGACAATACATCCCATGTGGAAGTACCTGCAATGTCAGGATGAAATCTGGAATATCAAGCAGCAAACACAAGCTACCTGATGAACTAGTGGATGTCGCCTATAGTCTGTGTGTAGATGCGCCCGTGTCGTATGTGACACGCCTCCAAGAACTGTGAGCCGTCCTTCGATGTGTAGATAGCCACAAATCAACACTCTGGGAGTGTCGATATCCTCAGCACCTGCAGTCGTAGGCCGAAAACCCCAAATTTGCAGAGTCGGATCTGCACCCGCTGAGACCACGTAGTCGAAAATGGCCTGCGTAGACCTTTGTCGAAGCCGAACGGTGGCCGAGATGACCTCAGAATGAAATTCTGACAACACCACAGCCTTCGGGCCTCCCACAAGATTTGGGGCCGTGTCTTCGCCTGTCGAATTTCACTCCAATCTGAGTTGGTGACTCTAGCCTCCTGCAGTGCTGCCCTGAGCCTCGATCTGAGCTCTGATACCAGTTGAAGGAGTACGAGCGAAAGTGCGATGCGAGAGAGAGTGCGAGAAGAAGAGCACGACGATATGGTGAACTCGCTCTACTGTAATGTGTAGAGCATAGTGAGTTCTTATTAGGTTTTAACAAAAGAATATGTGTACATACCTGGCGGCCCGCCCACTTACCTGGGCGACCACATTGGGCTTTATACCCCAACAGGAATTGCATGTGGAGAGTGCTCATTTCCTCGCGTGTGGCATTGTTGGTGCCGACAAGCCTCACTTGCAAAACAGCTTCTCTCTGAGGTCGGCCATGGCAGGTATCTCTAATCTCAAGTGGCTAATTTGATTGCCTAACATGAAATGCTCCATCAGGGCTTCATGCAATGGCGTCCAGGTACCACTGTGTGGGCCCTTTCACCAACTCTTCACAAAATGGAGCTCTGCTAGATGCTTGTGTTATAGAAATGATATTTTATAATTTACTGCAGCTGACAGGTGGAAAAGACTAGACCGAGCTAGGCCTATGCGAATGGAAACATATATATATATTGTACATTTTATTATTCAAGTGCTCTTTATGAGCTTTGGCCATTTATGACCGGCCGGCCAGTTTGTACTCACTTTGACCATTCAAGAATCTATAAATTAAATACGCGCAAGAGGGAAATGGTCACTCTTGCACGGGGGGAGATTGCACCCAGTGTCTGTGTATTCTTCTCTCCTCTCCCCTCTTCTCTCTTGCCGTGCCGGCGTAGCACTCCACTCTAGGAGGTGCGTCTGCACGTGCTCGCTTACTCTCTCCCGCTCTCTGTCTCTCTTTGTTCGTGTATCTTGCGATCATGCGACCACGTGATTGTGCCAGGTATGCCGATTAGTCGGTTTTATGCTGTTTATTGTGTTATTTCTGGTATTTTCGTAGGGCAGCCGCGACTTCCGCCTGTAGCAGTGGTATCAAAGCATGGGCTACGCTCAAACAACTGAAGATTTCTATAATCAAAAGCTAAGTACAATTATGCACTTTTATTTTGCTTCATCTCATTTTATTGTTTCATTACTACTTGATGAGCATGATTCCTGTAAATGTGTAAAATCTCAAGGTAATTAAGTATCATCCCTCATGAAATTGATATATCATACAGAAAGATCTATTGTAATGGCATGATAAATTAATTTGAGGCTTTAGTTTTCTATAATAGGGGTAAATCTTTGACAGTGCGAAGAGAAGACGAGTGCATCACGTCCAAGATCATTAAGACCTAGTTAACACCCCATAGAAAAGGAGAAGTAGAAAAAGAATTTAAGACAAACTGTTGAAGGAATAAATGCAAGAGACCTTGGGGAGTGTTTGAAATTTCTTGTGAGAATGATTGGGAGAATCACATGTGATCTGTTGTTGACAAGGAACTCGATTGAGTTTAGTGGGAATGACCCTCATGCAACTTTTGTAAGAATCGCTATTAAGCCATAATAACATTTTATTTGAATTAAAATAACAATAGAGGGAGCAGTAACATCCAAATTCCACAGAAGGTGGCGCAAGATAGCAGGTCGTGAAGAGCACGCAGGGTGGCTATGAAGGTCTACACGTAGGGCCGCAGCAACCACCAACAACCATCCACCCTCTTCCACCCCTACATGCGACAGTGGCAGCACCCACCATCCGGCAAACAACCAACTGATGGTGTCATTACCTCATAAGACACCATCCATTCAATTTTCTTTCTATCTCTCTCTCTCTCTCTCTCTCTCTCAAGACTGCCGTTCTCTCTCTCCACTCCAGTCGCCATCCACTGACCGCCAGCCGATTGCCATGCGGTGCTCATTTCTCTCTCTCTCTCTCTCTCTCTCTCTCTCTCTCTCTCTCTCTCTCTCTCTGGCCGCCATGGTGAAGCGGTAGTTGGCCAGTTCCCTATGCAGTTTGGCTCGCTTTTTTTTTACAACTGCACACACATCCCCCCTCTCCGTTGCCTACCATGCAGCCGTCCTCAACCACTAGATGCCACACCCAATGGCGGAATTCTCATGCAGACCAAGAGCTGCCAACTTTCTGTTTGTTTTTAACGTAGACTACTCCTTTTTTTTGCTTCAGTTAGCGCCAACCACCACCCACTACATCGAGTCGCAATATGACTTTACCCTTCACTCTCTTCCTCCCTCCATGCATGCTCCCAACCCACTCCACAGAATGCAACCTTCTGTGCCGCCATGTCTCTTTCTGGCTTTATCTCTCTGCCCCTCGTTATTGCAGGACTGTTACGCACACACGTGGGGTAACTTGATTGGCTACTCAGCCTCACCCGCAGGCCAACTCCCACATGGATGGCCCCCCCAACCCTCCTACAACGATTGGCCAACAAACTCTCCCAACTCAGTTTCTGGCTCTCGCCATCATAGCCACTCCACCCTTGCATGCCCTTGCATGGACATTCTGTAGAGCTAATCTTTTCTGACTCAATTTGGTGCTTGCCAGACCCGTGCAATCTACTAAATCTCGATTAATGGCTCGTGGCCTTCCCTGCCAACCAACACATCCTTAAGGTCGTGCTCTTGCGAGACTACCTTGCAATATGCAACTCAAGTACTGGCGCATATAGCACACCAGCCACAATACCCGCTGGGGTTCATGCAATCACACAGCCAGTGCATGCCTACCAAAGATGGCGGCCCATGCAGCACGCACAACCAGTAACCTACGTACACTCCTACGATGAGTGGCCTACGTATAGGTGCAAAGCGGAGACTGGAATTGACAGGGTCGTTGTGAGGGACATGCAGGGCATCCAACTAGTTAGCATGCAATCACCAACAACCCGCGACCCCTTCCACTTGCATGCAGCATCGACCCACTACCCAACATCATCTGCGAGACTGATAGCGCATGAGTTGTTCTCGGCCAATCAAACTCTCTCTCTCTCTCTCTCTCTCTCTCTCTCTCTCTCTCTCTCTCTCTCTCTCTCTCTCTCTCTCTCTCTCTCTCTCTCTCTCTCTCTCTCCCCCTCTACTCTCACTTAACAAACGACTCCAGCTCTGCGGCCACCGAACCAACCTACATGCAAGCTCCCCGTTCTCTGCTACTGCAGTTGCCGAACTGGTGCCCACTAGCTCTGTCTCTCTCTGTCTTCAACCATCACCCGACAGTCCTACCTCACTCCAGCCGCCATGCACACTTTTGAAGGAGCAGCCCTCGCCATTTTGCAATTAGCCTACTGGTCGTCGTTGCATGCAGCAACAAGGCTCGCCACTCTCCCTCAACCTATCTTATGGCCAAGCCGGATATCAGCGGCTATGGGGCACATCGCAGTGACCACCCCTTGCTAATTCTCTAGCCACGGTCACCTATTGAACTGCGCACCTGGAGCATGCAGCCGCAACCTTTCGCTCTCCCCCTCGTCTACTACGTGCCCTAACACCATAGTTCTTCAACATCAAAGGCATGACAAAAGGGACGCAACCTCGGAGATCTTGCCAGCTTTTTCCATGGTATCACAGACATCTATAAGCCTTCATGTCAGGGGCAACTCCTCGTTCCTGTGCAGCTGCATATAATTCGAGTGCTACTCGAATCTCAAAGAGCAAAAAGACCAATGCAGAAAGATGTCAGGACATGAGGGACAAGGTCTGTTTTCATCTTGTGGTATATGTTCATGACCTCATCGTATAATTCCTCTTTGTAGTAGGCTAGCACAAGACCATTAACAGCAGTAGTAGAATCCTCATCTGCGGTATTCTTGGCCATTCTGTTGAACGATCTCTCCACGACATCAAACCTGCGGGCCTTGGTAAGCTCCTCATGACCTTGACAAAGGTAGCACTATGAAGAGTTAGGCCTGCTGCACAACATCATCGTACAACTCCTCAGTCGCTTGCCATTTTTGAGCACTGAGGAAGTTTTGGACAACTGCAAAAAAAGATGTCATCATTCAAAATGAAGCGACTGAGCTTTGATCCATGTGTAGCGGGCATACCTCGGTATCAAATTAGATCATTAAGGATTGTATCAACATGGTCTCCTAGGCTTTTTGTACACAAGTAGTTTAACATTTCATTTCATTTCGCTCTCTTTCCCCAATACTCCTACCTATAGAGGTGGACATTAACGACGCTTTTCAGTGCTTGCTGCAATATTTAATCCGACACACGCCCATTACCGAGCATTCTCACGCATTGGCGATGATGATACGGATTTTCATCATGATATTAGGCTCTAGGTTTTATGCTTTCAATTGTACTTCAATTTGTTTATTTTTTTATTTTTACCTAGGCATCGGAATAGATACACAGAGTGTATTAGTTGTTCTCACAATTAATTTTACATTTTTAAGACGGTTAATATAACATTCCATTTCATTTTTTTTTCCCATCTCTTTTCCCCCTCAACCAAACTGTGTACCCTACCTTTGTATTCGATTACCCCCAACCTCACAAGTCGATGACCTCTTGTCCCCCACACACAATCACTTGTCAATTTCGATGATATACACATACACACTCACACAAATACACACACACACACACACACACATACTGTAAGACTTATTCTATATGGTCTTTCATAGCTTGTAGTTATTGCTCGTGGCTACGCAGTCTGCGATTTGTGTATCTATATTTAAGGTGGCGATAAGTGCTGCTAGGTCTCTTGGTACTATAGTGTTTGTTGTATCCATTCAAAGATGACCATCGAAAGTAGTTCCTACGAAATTTTTCACGAGAAATTCTCTTTGGGTCAGAGTACTCATAGCAATGTTTGTCGATCGAGTTTTAAGGGCTTACCAAAAACAATTCCACACCTAAATCTCTTTTGTTTTTAGGTCAAAATTCAAAGATTTCAGGTATTCACACTAAAAGTTGTAAAACTTTGCCGATTTACTTGAAGAAAATAATGGAATCTAGCCACTGCTTTGCTATTTTAGCTAGTTTCAATAACACGGGTGAAATTTTTACTAGCTTCTAATTTTCTTGTGACAACAATGGTTTAAAAGCTTACTCACATATACAATCCACCTCACCGATATCTAACACCCATCTGTGTGACTTGAACTTTATGGCATCTGTACTTTGTTTTGTTCTAACTTGCATAACATTACTCAAATGATGAATTGTGTTGTTGACCTTTGTTTTCAAAAAATTGTTTAGCATTTGACAATTTGGATACTAGTCCGTTCTTCACACCACCCCTAGGTACGTAATTTACCATTGTTTTCCATAGTATTTTAATTCTCCTTAATGAATCCATTCTTATATGTATCTATGGCTATCATATTTCTTCAGATATCATCAATTATGCAACATATATTGCCTTCCTATACTGCATGACATCCCTCATCATACTCCGACAATAATAATCACTTTCTCTACTTGCTTGGAAGTTCATTTTGTTTGTGCATATATTTAAGGACACAAAGTCAAGCAGTTTGTAATAGAGATAATACCATTGGACAATTTGAACGGGAAAAGATATTTTACTTCTTTGCATTTTCTTATGGCATATGAAATTAAGAATCCCTAAAGTTCTGGCTTGTGCTTTCACTGCATGTAATTTCTATTGAGAGGATTTGGCATTAAGCTATGCAACTACTCATATGAGTTGTGGTGTTTTGAGTTAGTAAACAAAAATTTGTAAGTACTCTGCTACTCAACTACACTCCAATGTGGTGTCACACAGGTAGTACATGTTTTGTCTTTTTATGTCTTGTCTAGTCCATTGGTCACATGCACAAAGATCCGCCGATTTAGGCAGTGTGTAAATGCTCATCTTGGTGTAGATTCGCCGATTTAGGCAATAGCAGTTATCTGTGCAGATCCGCCAATTTAGGCAGCACACTCAAAAAATTACAGATTCACAATGGTAAATGCAAATTCGCCGATTTAGGCAGCATTAGTGCAGATTCGTTGATATAGGCAGCACGTCTAATTGGTGTAGATTCGCCGATTTAGGCAACAACAATCACAAAATCATGCTGCAGTGGCTGGCCACCACTGCTGGCCACCACTGCAACTGGTATGATTTCGTTACCCGGGTACATAATGAAAGTGATTTGGATTTGGACTTATATTGTGGAATTGGAATTTGGTATCTGGTGATTATTTAGCAGTGTTTATGTGATGAGACTTGACATTATGAGATTGATGATGAGCGTGACCAATGATATCCTGATTCATCAAGGTATGACATATACTGCTTATTCTAGTGGTATGGGACACTAGAATAGGTAGTATGTGGATGACGGCAGGCATAAGCAATATTCTCTAATTTTATGAATTTTGTTATTATTTGATACAGATTTCTAATCGTTGTTTTTGACAAGTATTGTTTGCAGATTTTTATCTTCGCAACTGAGGACGGTTGCTTTCCAACGAGGAGGTATGTTATAGAAATGATATTTTATGATTTACTGCAGCTGACAGGTGGAAAAGACTAGACCGAGCTAGGCCTATGCGAATGGAAACATATATATATATATATATTGTACATTTTATTATTCAAGTGCTCTTTATGAGCTTTGGCCATTTATGACCGGCCGGCCAGTTTGTACTCACTTTGACCATTCAAGAATCTATAAATTAAATACGTGCAAGAGGGAAATGGTCACTCTTGCACGGGGGGAGATTGCACCCAGTGTCTGTGTATTCTTCTCTCCTCTCCCCTCTTCTCTCTTGCCGTGCCAGCGTAGCACTCCACTCTAGGAGGTGCGTTTGCACGTGCTCGCTTACTCTCTCCCGCTCTCTGTCTCTCTTTGTTCGTGTATCTTGCTATCATGCGACCATGTGATTGTGCCAGGTATGCCGATTAGTCAGTTTTATGCTGTTTATTGTGTTATTTCTGGTATTTTCGCAGGGCAGCTGCGACTTCCACCTGTAGCAGCTTGGTGGTGGCCTCCAAGTTCATATTCTAAGCTCTCCATGCCACAGTCAGAGTCTAAGCCCTCCATGCAGCAGGCTGACCAATCGAATAGTTCGAAAGGTGGTCCCTCTCATAAGTATGCCAAGCATGGCTTAACATGATCCACCTCATGAGCTTCTATGGAATCACATCGTCCTCAAGGCTCCTCATTAATGGGTGCCACATGTCAACCATGACATGTTTGGGTGTGAGTCGGAGTAATTAAAGAGAGACTGCATGTTCACAAGTCTAGCATGCCTTAATGAGCAAGTCGAGAATGCAGTTGTTCCAACCTGATCTAAGTTGCACAATGATGAAGGTTGGTGTATGCACTTGAGCTCGTATGTGAGTGTGTATGTGCGCTCACACACTCGAACAAAAACGTGATCTAAAAAATTGCATCACCATTGGCTCTCTCTCTCTCTCTCTCATGGTTCGTAGTAGACCTTGGTCTCATATTTACCATCATAATTTGGAAGAACCACTATTTGTCTAAGCAATAAATTCAGATACCCATTTTTTTGTTATTAAGGCTAGACATAATGCAAGCACTTCTTATTTAGAGGGAGATTCGTACTATTGCGAGTTCCGGGTGGTCTGAGTAAAGATACAAAAGTTTTTTAATGTTGTGAGAGAGAGTTTACCACTTTGTGTGTGTGTGTGTGTGTGTGTGTGAGAGAGAGAGAGAGAGAGAGAGAGAGAGAGAGAGAGAGAGAGAGAGAGAGAGAGAGAGAGAGAGAGAGAGAGAGAGAGAGAGAGAGAGAGAGAGAGAGAGAGAGAGAGAGAGAGAGAGAAGGTATAGTAACCTTCTATTCGGTGAGTCTTGAACTCAAGAGTTGAGGAGGAGGAGGAGAGAAGTTTGAACATGGTAGAAACAATCCCAAGAGACCTCAATGTTCTACCAAATGTCTTGAACTCAAGACCTGAGAGAGAGAGAGAGAGAGAGAGAGAGAGAGAGAGAGAGAGAGAGAGAGAGAGAGAGAGAGAGAGAGAGAGAGAGAGAGAGAGAGAGAGAGAGAGAGAGAGATCTTAGTCTTTGACAAGCTCTGAAAAAATAATTCTCTCAACCTCAAAAAAACGTTCTCAAGGGTTGGAGTGAGAAAAGTGAATTTCTTTTGCATGGTGAGTTTGGGTGAGGGAAGAAGTAGACAAAAAGAGTAGCAGGCCCAGCTACAATTTTAACATATTGGGACTTGGTGGGCCCATAATATAGAGAGCCTTCCTATAGGCCCTCCACCCTTTGGAAAGACCTCATGTCTCCCAAACCATCCATTGGTTCATGACCACGAAGTGAAATTCACATGCATTGCAGGAGGTACGGACTTGGCGCTAGCCTCTAGATGTTGGTTGCAACCTATGAAGCAAGTTTGTATGAGGTTGTCAGTTTGACCTTGAGGGCCTTCTAGTTCATAGGCTAGCTGCACAAAAAAGTGTTTCCAAAAGCCATATGAAAGGCACTTAGAGAATTGAGATGACGATGAGGAGGGTGACGATGTTAGAAAGAGCAATCAACATAGCCCTCTAGCTCAACCTTAGGTTGGGTTTAGATTGCTCGGAGGAAGAGAAGGCGATAGGGGCATTGCTACTTGGTGGTGAACGTAGATTGGCAAAGAAGAAAGGCATTTTAAACCCATCAAAGAGCTTGGGAGACCTTCCACCTTAGATAACAATCTTCTTCCAACTCTCCCTTGCAAAAAAAATGATAGAGAGCTAAAGGGCAAATCAACTAGAAAGCCAAGTAGGAGCATTTCCCCCATTGGTTGTCCTTGAGAACTTTTGCTTGCATAGTGGGCTGATTGTGAACGAATCCAATACATAGGTTATGCTGTGAAAACCAACCATAAGGAGAAGCCATGCATTGTGTAAAACAATGAGACACTTGAAGTTGTTGAGTGCTTTATACGCCTTGAGGTCAATCACAAGTGGTATGAATGTGCTATGCATCGTCTGGAAGCAGCAAAGAGAGCATATTACGCATTTGAGAACATGTGTAATGTGGGAAACATCAAGTGTTTGGTTCTCAAGAAGTATCTTTTTTATGCATTGGTGACACCGTTCTTCTTTATGGAGTTGAAGTGTGGGGCGGGAGCATCTCAAAGTCTACTTGGAAAGAGTTTGAGAATGTCCAAAAGCGTTTCTTACAAACTTTCTCCAAGTTAAGACACAAACACCATATACACTCCTACTTCTTGAGTCGGGATCTCTTCCAATTGAGGTTATGGGCATGGAAAGGGTTGTGGAGTACATGATAAAGATGCGTCAAAACCCCTCACATCGACTTCCTACAATTGCATGGGAAGCAAGCAAAAAAAGACGCATAAAAGCAAGATCTTGAGCACAGGATGGATGCAAGACATAAAGAAGTGGTTTGGGAGATGGGATGCATTACACTTGCTACATGATGCTTCAATTGACTCCCAAGTGAATGAAGCTTTTCTACAATGCCAATGTATTACGGCTTGGGAGAAATCCGGTTGGTCACGCTTCATACATTACACCACCCATATTGCCCCCAACTACAAAACCATGTTCTTCGCTGAAAGAGGAAACCGTACTCACCCTTGTCGGCGATACGCACTATCGCAGCCATTCGGCTTAGCTCCCATTTCCTTCTGTGCGAGACAAGCCGTTGGGGAAATGGAGAAGAGTCAAATCAATTGTGCACATTATGCTCACTGCAAATTTGAGAGTCTGAGTACCACACACTACTAGAGTGCTCAATTTTTGGTCACATCCGAACTTGCTTCTCTCACATTTTCAGCCATGACTTAGACTTCTACACTCTCCTCTCCCAGCCACAGTGTGGTCTCTCCATTGCGACTCTCATCACCACAATTTTGGAGCATCGAGAGTCACTCATCAGCCATACACACACTACATCACATGTAGCTTTGGTCCCATAGGTATTATTTGACCTCCTAGGACGATAATAAAATCTCTCTCTCTCTCTCTCTCTCTCTCTCTCTTCATCGAGCCGCCTTTCTCCACCTCTTGCAGTACAAATGCATCTCTGTCCCAACCTTCAATGAAAGGTGAAGGCCAATACCTCTCTCCTCTCTCAAATATCCATGCAAAAGAAACTTGATTGTCCTTGCCATATATGGCATGCACACCTTCCCACCCTGTGCCTATGTATATATATAGTAGGTTTTTGTGAAGATGGTCAAGTTACTTTGGTCATTCATCTTCGTCTGAAGATTTTTGGCGAGCATGAGATTAGAAACAACATTTTGATCACATATTTTGAATGGCTAGCAAGGTATGCTTCTCAAAAGTTTTTTGGGAAAAAATGGTGTGCCACACCAGTAAGCATGGTATGCTTATGAAAAGGCAAAAAATTCCCTAATGATCTTCTTATTCAAAATTGAATAGCTTCTCTTTTCTTGCTACCGCACACTATCGCTGAAGGCGACGAGGGTCCCACTCGTACTCATATAAGTTCACACTATGCTATGCGCTGATGATCACCTAGCTCTCTCCGAATTTTCCATTTCTCCTTATGTAATTTTGTGCATGTCACCCTTGTTGTCTTTGTAAGCACTTTGTTTTTACATGCATGGTGTTAGTCATGTGGGTTTTCTATCAATGAATTTTGGAATCGAAGGTGATCCACGGTCTCATTTTCTCAAAATGATATTGGCATGCTCATATTATGATTATTTTGTTATGCTTCAGGGTAATTCAAGAAGAAATTTGGCATTAAAGTCTATTATACAAATTGACAATAGCTCAAGATTTGGTAACTCTACTCTTTTGCATTTTAAGAAATTATTATATCCAAGCAACATTTCTTTCTTTCTTTTTTGCCAAAATCATAATAGTGAGTGAAGAAAAATATTAGAAAGAAAAACCAAAAAGTTACAATGACAGCCATGCTCCTACCAAGCCATGACATCTACCAACACCCACAACCACAAGGGTGCCACCCTGAAACTAGGTGCAAGAGGCTTGGGGTTGCCACCAAAGAGATAACTCTGCCACCGCAATCCCCTTGCCCACCAAGCCACTGTGAGGAACATAATGCCAAGAAGAGAACCTACTAGCCACCCAACACTACCTTCAACACGAGCCAACAACCCATCCAATCAAAAGCTTTCTACACTACCACAATAACACTTTTTTTAAATTTTCCTTCTTCTTTTTTAAGGGAAATCATCGATTTGTTCCATACAAGTGATCTTGCAGTGCACATATGTTCTAGATGTGTTTCTCTGTGTTCTTCAAAGAACTTGATGCATTCTGGCTATGCATGACATCTGTGGCTTCCCTCGAAACATTTCGTCTCTAATTTCTGCGTATGCACAACTGTATTGGTTGAGATTGTTAGATCTTGGATAGCTATAGTTAGATATAGTCATAGGCACATCATACAAATTTGACGCGGTTTATGAATTTTCAGTGGGAGTATGCATGGTACATGCATTGCACACACTTACTAGTACTTTGCGTGCTCTTTTGAGTGTTGTATCATCGCATGGATTAGTTTACACTGCTTACAATAGTTTGGCGCTTGTTTATGTGCAAGTCACTCATGTACGTTGAGTTGTGGATACTCCTTATTGTATGTCTTTATGGACGAGTTTTTTGACTTGTTTTGATAGATACCCAACCGCTTTTGAGGCTTGGTCTGGAAGATAGTTCTTTCTCATACTTGACTTTAATTGTCATGTTTACTGAGCCTTTTGGAGGATCGTGGTGAGGTTTTCTTTGAGCTAGGATATTCTTGAATGTTGAGATACCTTCGATGATACAGGTTTGTTGGATCACCCTTTTACGAGGCCTCACCATAGGTTATGCAAAGAGAGATCTAGGTGTATTTGACGTCGTGTTATGCGTGTTGGTGGTCTATTTTGGATCATATTTTATTAGGTTTATGCATAATTATCCTATAATCAGTCTATGGTTGATTTTATGCTCATTTTGGGTTGAGACTTAGCTTTCCGTATAGAGGAGACTTTGTTGAATGTTTTTTGGTACTTTGAGCTCTATTTTGAGTTGAGATTTTGCTCTTGTTACAGAGGAGATTTTGTCAAAATTTCCCTAGGGATTTTGCTATAGTTTCTTGCTCTTCGCGCCATAGTGCTCAACTCTTGCAATTATGGCCTTTTTTTGAGGGAAACATTTACATAAAAAAGTTTGACGGAATGAACTTTTCCATAAGGAAAGAGCAAATTCATATTTCTTAATCTAAAAAGGTCAATTGGAGCCACTCTTTGAGCATACCGAGGCCGATGGTTACAGAGCTACACAATGGAGAATGCTTGATGCCAAAGCCAAATCCACTTTGTGTATATCTTGCAGAGTCCTA
Source organism: Adiantum capillus-veneris (assembly GCF_014529385.1). NCBI lineage: Eukaryota > Viridiplantae > Streptophyta > Polypodiopsida > Polypodiales > Pteridaceae > Adiantum > Adiantum capillus-veneris. The sequence goes on from NC_140946.1 coordinate 76,021,875, forward strand.
ATACTTCACTATCATTGGTGAAGCTACTTCTAAAGCTTTATGAAAAAAGTTGTGCATTACATACGAGAGCAAGAGCACAAGTAATAAAGTTTACTTGATGAAAACATTATTTGAGCTTCACATGAAAGAAGGCCACAAAGTTTGTGAACACTTAAATGCATTCAATGTACTCTTGAATCAGTTGACGTCACAGGGACTTGATTTTGACGAAGAGGTGTTGGCTATCTTCTTGTTATGCTCTCTACCTTCCTCATGAGACATTTTCTACACAACCATAATAAATTTTGCACCTGAGGAAAAATTGCTCTACAATGACATGGTTGCTAGTCTTCTCAATAGAAAATCTATGGGGCAAAGAACAGAGGGATCGCGTTGTGACGTGTTAAAAGCAAGGATCATAGAAAAGTGTGATTATTGTACTGTTGGGTTTTCAAGCCCATTACATGTGGAAACATGCTTTATGGCATGCGGATACACTCAGTTATGAGCCACCTTTAAGTGGAGATTGCATGATGACTAGGTCACTTATATATCTGTAAAAGGCTTTCAATTAGCATAGCGTGTTGTTTGCGTTACTATTTTTTTGTTGTGTCGAAGTCTCTACTCTTCCCCGCCTTGCTCTACACATTCTCTCTATTGCCATAGATCCTTACTGACACCATCCACGCTAGCCGCTTACCTTATAAGTGGTATCAAAGCCTAGGCGAGCAGAGCTTCAAGGTGGTGCTGGGGCTAACCTCTCAAAAGGTAGTCCTTCTGTAGATGGAAAGGTGCAAATCCCCAGGTGATTCCTAGGAGAGTCCAAGTGAAGAGGCTTTGCGACAGGGGTTGAGGTCGGCATCTCAAAACTCCTACAAAATAGTGGCAAAAACAGAGCGCAAAGGACGTTGGCAAGCGGCCTTCCAAATTACAATCGAATTTGGTGGCTATCCTTGGCTCGTTAGGTGGTGAAGGACAACCTTTCAAAACATCGTCATTTGTGCTCCTTGTCGGCAAGGTCAGTGCAAAACAACATATCAGAACACTGTTGCAGTCAAGGTCATAAACAGCAAGGCCCTGTAGTCACCTGTGAGTACAATTGAGAAGCATATCAAAATGCTAGTCAAGCCTTGACCTCTCTGCTGGATAGCCTCTGAGAATGTTTCTAGTCAAAAACCATCTTAGTCGTGGCATAGAGCAACACAAATAGAAGATTCAATTGAGGCAATCTTTCATAGCGTTTTCAAAACACTGCTACAACATTGAAAGAGATTTTTGATGCATTTTCAAAATATTGCTAATCATGGTGCTACCAAGCAATGATAGACTTTGTGAGTATTTTCACAAGCCCTTCAAGCATTTCAAAACACCCTCCAGTGACACAAGGCCACAATTGGAAATCAAGGAGCTTCCATGCAAATATATGCATCTTCTCTTCTTAGTTATTGCACATATGAAATTAGTGTTAGTTCTAATATTTCAAATATTTTCATGTAAGAAGCGTACCTCGAGAAATCTCAAGATGAAGATCAATTTGATAAATGTGATTGTTCAAATTGGTGGTGACAAGATTCTTTTGTTGTGTCTTGTTCCAAATAACACAAAACGTAACCTCAAGCATGAAGAGCACTCAAATCAAAGGTTTGCTACAACAAGTTGGTCAATCAACACATGCAGAGTTCAAAAATTGTTTTTCTTATTCAGTGTCATAGGTTTATTTTGGTTTTCAACATAATTGTCAGAAGCCTTATTCTAGCTTATCAATTGTCAGTTATTGTCATGTCAGCTTTGCACGGGTTATAGAATTTGCCACAGTAAAAGTGGTAAGACCTCCCAAGTTATCAGTTTTTGGTCGAGTTCTTGTTGTTTCCATTATGATGGTTGTTTGACAGAAGTATACACACTTGTGTCAAGGCGCCGCGGGGGGGGGGGGGGGGGGGCGGGGGGGGTTCTACTCATTGTTTTAAGGTGGTCTGTTGAAATCTGCCATGGATTAATCTCAGTCCATTATCAATGATTTGTAAACCACTTCTCATGAGGTTATTTAAACCCAAAGTTTGGAGTAAACCAAAAACTCCATATGTCAAAAACTCCATATGTTGGTAGCTACTTTGACCTACACTCTATGTGTTTGAGGGGGGTTCACTGTGGTAGCACCAGGTTATGGGTATACATCAAACCCTTGTTGTGAGTATACCTAAAACTCATGGTTTATGAGTATCAAAAAAACTCATGGTTAAGAGTAAAACCTAAAACTCTATGTCATAAGAGTGGTGAGTCTAGTTTGGGCTTAATGTTGGGTTTTCAAGCCCATTATCCATGGGAACATGCTTTATGGCATACAAATACACTGAGTTATGAGGTGGAGATTGCCTGGTGGCTAGGTCACTTATATATATGTAAAAGGCTTTATATCAATTAACATAGCGTGTTGTTTGCTTTACTATTTTTTTGTTGTTGTCGGGGGATTTGTATTCGAAAGGTGAGCCGGGAAGGCACCGGGCCTCTGGCTGTGAGAGGTGCGAGGAAAAGAGTTGCATCAGACACAATTAACGGGAACAGAGCTTAAAACAGACAGTTTTTGGCTTAAGCCAAATAAACAACAATATCCATGATTAATCATTCGTTAATGGAGGCATTTATGCTCCTTGCAAGGTTGAACCTGTCTTAATTCAGGTGCTAATCGAAACAATCATTACTGATCTGATTCGTTCCCTCCTGCTGCTTCAAGATTGAAAGAGAATCGATTTACCTTCTGCTATGGCTATGGGAGCTTCGGTTCAAACGACTGTCTTCTGCCTTCAACTTCCAAAGCCTTGGGTGGTCCAATCCAGTTTATGGTTACCGGATTAATTTCGGGTTAACGGCTTGGAGATTATGGCTTAGAGAGATTAAGATTATGGCTTAGGCGAGATTAGGTTTAGGCTTGGGTTAAGAGTTTGTGATTAGGCATAGAGAGTTTACGGAAATCGGCCTAAGCGGGATTAGGATTAGGCTCTGCTAATGAGAATTTAATGAAATCGAGAGCTTTGCTTGGCTTGAGAGATTAATGAAATCAAGATTTAGCTCGGCTAATGGGTGTTTAATGAAATCAATCTTATGCTTGGTTAATGAAAGATTAGTCTCGGCTTAAGAGATTAGGCTTAGAATTAGAAGCTTGAGATAGGATTCAAAGCTTGGCTTATGAGAGATTAGTGATCATCAAGGCTTAGGGTTATCTTAAGGAGATTAAGTTAAGCTCGAATAATGAAGCTTATCAAACATTAGCTTGGGCTATGGCTTATGATCTCAAGGCTTATGATCGCACGTGTCAATGCAAGGAACTTGCCGATACACCGTGTGCGAGCCACAAATGGCTCCAAGCACACAACAAGCCTAAACTAGTAAGCTCAAAGAAGGCGATGGTGTGTCACTCACGCTCTACGCTTGCTTCGTGGAGGATTCCTCGCCGCGAAGAAGAAGGAGACGCCGCTTCGCCGCGCTCAACCGCTTCGCCGCCGCTATGCCGTCGTCACAATGCTCGATCGCACACACTCTCTCTCTCTCACGCATACACACACACAAACACACACACACACAAGGAGATGAAGAAGAAGAAGATGGAGATGGAGCAAGAACACTCTTCTATTGCACAAATGAGAGAATGAGTGAATTTTAGGTTTAGTTGACTTTTATATGAGCTCGCCCCATTCACACTTGGGCGCCCATGCTTAGCCAACTAATCCCTTGAATGTTCCAATTAGAGTGCGCCTCTCATCGGTGATCACTCTTACCCTTTTCCTATTGGACCGACAAGCCCGATACCTGACTCTACCAAATAAATAATACAATGTCCACCGTAGGTTACAACGTCGGTTGTAGGTGATAGGATGTCCGTGAGCCGTGAGGGTTAACATGCCCCCCTTCCTGATGTAGATTCCGTCCTCGGAAGCTATTGAGTTGAAGCTCGTTCGTCGAAGTGGAAGAGCATTTGAGATTAACGTCCTTAGCCTTCTTCAGTCATTGCAAAATCAAACAACATTCGCACAGTAATTGCATTCTCATATAGAATTAAAAAGCATATGCACTTGTAGGCAAACAAGGTGATTGTAACATAATTTTAAACCATTTGTCAGCAATAAACATTAAATTGCAATATAATCAAATGCATAAACATATGTAAAGGTAAAACATTAAACAAGTCTGGGGTCGCTAATTTAACGTCGAAAGGTACTAGAGATCGACTATTAATACCATGGGTAAGCTTCTTAATTTTCTCTGGTCAATTAAGTTGTTTAATTGCGAGAGCCAAGTATTTCATGTTCAAGGGCTGACTAGAGGCTATACCTAGAAGACCTTGTAGTTAAGCTACGATAAAAGGAATTTCTCATGAAATCATTGCCTGACTGATTACTTTTTCTTTGACTCCCCAAAGTCTTTTCTCAGTGATTTAATTTTGATGTATGTGCTTATTTTGTATGCCTTGGGTTTTTTGCTTTTCAAGAAAAAGCGCCCACACTGGGAACCTCTAGGGCTCTAGTACCATAGGCGATACATGTGAGTGAAGTACCCAATCAAGCTGAGATTTCTCTTCCACCTTAAGATTTTACATTGTGGCACTTTGATTTTTTGTTTGTTCGTTTTCAACATTTTCATTTTGTAACTTTGGGGGTCATATAACACTGTTACCCTCCCCAGGCTCATCACATTAGTAAACTCCCTTTATAATACTTAAGCTAAAGGTCAATAGGGTCAAGCCCACTAGAAAGCCGTAGTACATTTCACACAATGCTGCCTAAATCGAATTAAGAACCTAAGTAACCATTAATTATAAGGAAGGCATTCCCCATGGTATTAAGAGAAGATCTCTAACACCTAACTTGGTCAAACTAGCTTAGTCGGACTGCTTGATTTTTAAACCTAGACAAGTGATTATGACAAAAATTACATTGAATTAAATGTTTGATATTAAGCAAATGCTATGAATATTATGCTACCAATCACAATCAAAGCAGACAATCATAGATGCAAAAAAGATAAGGGGCAATGCTAATGGACAAGAAACACCTGTTTGTGTTGATGGTCGCGCTTGATTTGAAGAGTCAGTCGAGATAAAGATTCCATGAAGGTCCAAATCCTAAAAACAGCAACACGCTCCTGTACACACTAGGAAACACAAGGAATACCTCTAGGAGGCACATCAGTGGGAAAAAAGAACTTTGCTAATCACTCAACTCTAAAACAGAAACACTCCTATTGTACTCATCTTTCCTACCCTCCATTACTCGAGTGATGAGGATCAAAGATGTTATATGACATAGGTTTTTGTTTCAATATACCGGATGTGAATGTGTAGGTCTGGGTCAATGTTTTGACTTTTATTGTGCATACTCGTTTGCTAATTGCTCTTGCTCTTTACTTTTTTTCTTTTTGTGAGTATAAGTCTTTATATATACATTCCCTAAGATTGGACATTAAGAGGTCAGGAAGGAAGGTTGAGGGGGAAGCAAGTGAATGATGACTGTCAGCAAACACTCCCCCCTTCCTTGGGTAGATCATACCGTTTGAAATGTGCTTGTCACCCTTTGAAACCAATTGTTCCAGTTGGTAATAGGTGGGGATTTTTGCCAGTAGTTTTCTATTACCTTAGGTGCCTCGTCGAGTTGCAAGGGTGGTAAGGTACTCTCCTAGGATCGAACTTGAAGTGGTTCATCAGGTGATTCGTGAACACTGGGAGGTGTGGATTCCTTTGTAGCTTCATGGAGGTCCACTATTGTAGGTGGAGGTTGTGGAGAAGCTTTTACCTCTATGGATGCATTACATGAGGAGCTAAAAGCTTCATGGGACTCCCCCCTTCCTGGGCTAGGTGGAACAAATTGTTCTTTCTTCGGTACCCAAACTAGCTCTGGAACGGGTGTGTAGCATTCAATGATTTTTTTCTTTCCGCGATCGTTGATTCCTTTTGGAGCTACAAGATTGGGCTCGCATGGGTCAGGTGACAGGTAAGAACACAATCTACGTTTTGACACCCAGATTTGATCATTTCCTTGATAGTAGCCTTGGGCTGCCAATAGTCGTTTAGGAATCCATCGCAACATTTTCTTACTTTTCTTGGAGCGAGTGGTACGTTTCTTACAAGGATTTTATTTTTTAGCACTAGCTATGGTCGCTAAAGAAACTTTAGGGACCCACTTGTAAGTTTTCTTTGTTATATTAGGATGAGTCTTGTCAGAAGCTATATGCATTGCTTGTAGCATATTTAAGGATACAAGTGGTGGTATTTCATCCCCCTCAGGTGTTACTCAGGTCGTCCCCCTATTTCTCCAAGTGTCTATGGTTGCTGCTAGGTGGACCCAATCCACATTGTCCGACTCAGTCATCCCAGGTAGTACATCCATATAAGGAGAATCTTCCCCAACATCAGTGTCCGCTTTACACGTGTAACAATACTGCAATGGGGCCGAGTGAACTGTGGTGTCAGATCTATGATCAATTATAAACCTGTTTCCTAGAGGATGTGCTTGACCCGTCACAAGATTCACTTGAATGACATAATCTTGGAACTGCAAGTAGACATGGTTTTTAGACCAGTCATGTACCATTTTTGCTTCCCTCATGAAAGGACGTCCTAAGATCATCTCCGATGCCATAGTGTGTTTGGAGAAATCCATAACAATGAAGGTAACTCGTATTTTATGTCCAAAGACCTTGATCTTGAGATCTTCTAGCATCCCAATAGGTTTAACAATGGACCCATTGGCCATCTTCACTACTATGGTTGTGGTCGCAAGGTGAGGTCTTCCCATAGTTTCCCAGCAATTTTTAGTCACAATGCTAACCCCAGTGCCACCATCAAGGATTCCCTTCACAGTTAATCCCTTAGTAGTGATTGGTATGGTCGCATTGGATTCATCACCCTCAAAGTATTGTCCCAACTTGTTAACATGTATTTCTATAATAAGGTTCTGATCTAGGTTGGGTTGTGGATCTAAGTGTTCCTCCTCTATTGGCATCTCCCTAGTTCCATCCATCTGTGCAAATTATGGTAGCTCAAACTTCAGTTCTCCATTGAGGAAGGCTCGAAGAGCTGAGACTAGCTCAGGGTCTTTATATAGTTTGGACATGATGGTGGTTCTAACTTCTGAAGACATGAAATCCATCAATTTGGCAATGTTTAACGGTACCTTTTGGCCTTGAGTCCCTTGACGTGGGGAAGATGGGATCTCCATTTCTTTGATAGGATCAGATAGTCCCTCTGTAAACATTCTTTCCATCAAGAAGTGAGTACGCCCACTTTCCCATGACTTTAAGTCACTTTCTTCTTGGATGACACTAGGTATGTCCAAGGGTCTATGGACTTGGTGAGGTTGTTGTTGCGTAGGGAACACGGTGTCTGTAATCTGGATCTTCCTAGGTGTTGGTTCTAGATCCCTTTGGGTATCTTCTACCAAACTCCTTAATTGTTTGACTCGCTCAATCTCCTCTGTAGGGTTTGGGTAAGTTCCTATCTTCTTTTTGGATCCTGGCCATTGTGGCTCATGAAGATCTTCCTTGTTGGTTTCTATGTTAGTGGTCATTTTGGTCTCCATGGTTTCACCTGAATCAGAATCTTCTTCAGCGTCGTTCATATATACGGGGTCGTCACCAGTCCCTATGTTGGTCTTTGAACTGGGGTCAGACTTCGCTGCTTTTTGCGATCTCTTTCTTCATGTTTTCTTCTTTTTCTGCGATTGGGCGATTGATGCCGTGTCTCTTTCCTCAAGAATATAATTTTGTTTTTGGAGCATCGATCGTGTGAGTACGTTTACTGGTACCACGGGTGTACTTGGTGATGGCTCCTCGGTAACTTCAATCAAGTTTAATGGCATGATCTTCGGTGCATTTGGATTATTTGGACATTGGGCAATCAAATGATCTATGCCACATCGATTACACATGAGTATCGGCATTGTAGACGTGCTCTCTTGATTGGTTTGCATTAGTGTGGTGTTCTTTTGTAGCCTAATAGGACACTCGGCTACACGATGTGGACCTCCACACTCATAGCATTGAAGAGGTGGTCTCTGAGCAGTGTAATTGATATTTTGGCCTCTTGCCGCAAGAGCAGCTACTTGATATACAGGTTTGACTTGTCCCCAATGGTCCTCCATGTAGTATTGTGGACTTTCTTCAAGCACATCCATCCCATAGACGATATTAGGATCTATATCTTCCTCACAGATTTCCAAACAAGAAATAGATGACTCACAACCCACTTGATTCACAGAAGTGATTCTCGGATGTGGTGGTTGCGGTCCTAGCACTGGAGGTGGTAAGGGTGTTGTTTGAACAACATTTTGGGCCCTAGGGACCATGTGTTGTGCTGTTTGTTCAAGAGGTGGGCCCGGCATCAATGCAGGCACTCGAGGTGTGTCTGTCCATGCTAAGGTTGTTCTATTGGCCATCGCGCGCTTAAATACTATGCAATCCTTAGCTTGATGACCATACCTTCCACATGCATTGCAATTCCCATTGAATTTTACTCTAAAAATAGGGCATTCACTGGTGCTATGCGGTCCATAGCATACTGAGCACCATTGCTGCTCCCTTCTTGGATACATATGATTGTTTTGCGGAGCACTATTGTCTCTAAGACTCTCTTGAATAGCCTTGGTGAGATCTGCTAAAGTCATCTCAGATATCTTTGGCTCCTTAGTGATAGGCTTTAAGGTCATTGGCTGATACCCCGATGCTTGTGAGCTAATAGATTTAGGCTCAACAGACACTCTTTCTCCTTGAATCATTAAATTATCCTCCAATTGGATCGCGTTGGTGGTGACTGCTTCCCAAGTGGTGATACCTCTAATGACTAGGCCATTGTAGATATCCTCATGTCGTAATCCCCTAATGAATCTATCAAGCAATAACGAGAATTCAATTGCTTCAAGCGACTTATAAAGTCTCTCACCGACTCTCCTTCCTCTCGTTGGGTTTTCTGGAGCTAAGAGGCTACACCCCAAAGCACTCCCTCTCGTATGTATTCTTTTAAGAACAGTCTCCTAAGAGTAGGGTAAATCGTTTTTTCTTCCACCCTTAGGGTTCTATACCAATCCCCAGCCTTTCCACTTAAGGTTAGGCTTAAAGCATTGCTCTTATGTAAGTCATTATGTTCTCCTAGAGAATCGCATATTTGTTCAAACACTTCGATATGCTTTCTCACATCCCCGTCTCCACTAAATTTTTGTGTGAGCTTGGCTATTTGTACTGCCTTACTTCTAGGCTCTCTATCAGGCGCGTAACGCATATTCTCAGCAATAGATCGACCGATAGCTTGAGCAAATGTTGCCAAGTCACCTAAATGAGCAGGCACCGTGGGTGGAGGTGCTCCAGAGACTACATGTGGAGTAGGTATTGGCATCGGGCTTGGCGCATAGGAAGCCCTTGGGTTCCACGTTGGGTACGATGTTGTGCCATGTGGTGGTCCATAGTTCATATGGGTGGCCCTAGGCATAGCAGACGTCGGATGTGACATGCTAATGCTAGCCAGTATAGTCCCATGGAAATAAGAACTTGTGTATTGTGGTTGTGGAGCATAGGTAGTTGAAACGATGGGAGGAGTAGGGACTACATGAGTACGAGGACCCATGGGTGTATACAATTGGTACACACTTGTAGGTACTATTGCAAGCATTGAGCTACCATGTAGCGGTGCTTTACTAACAAATGAGGTCCATGGCGTGTTTCTTGGCATGTCCATCATTGGGGTAGGCATGGTAGCCGTGGTGTCATCAAGGGAAAGATGAGCTAGACTTGGAAAGGTGAAGCTATCACTTGTGGGCTCAGATTGCACTGAGACCCCTGGAGAAACAACATATGGGGGATCCATCGGACTTACCGAGGGAGTCTCCATTTGCGAGATAAGGTCGGTTGTTTAGCCTTCCCTATATCCAAGAATCTCATGAGACCCGTTGAAGGCATGTTGATCCCCTTGTTCTGTCTCTCTAACTTGATAACCCTATGGATGACCTCACAAACTCTTTTTTGTTGATCCTCCACACTAGTAGCACCCATTGTGGATTGTAGAACATCGAACTGAGGACCCATGGCATGCATGTCTTGGCTTGAGCTATCAGGATTAGGCATTGGGAAACCCTCCATGACGTCGTAGTCAGAGGAAGAGTCACTAGCCGCTATGTTCGGGTCTTGGTTTGTATTGCTTTGGGTCCCCGCCGAGGGCCCGGAACCTAAAGTAGGTGGATATTGAGAACTCGCGTAAGTCAAAATTCTCTCTAGTTGCTCCGTCTCTAGCACACGACCAGAGAGCAAATTCATGTGCCTTTGGCACCCTTCAAGCGTCGGCGATTAACCTCGAAGGTTAACCGCTTACCTTTTTCAAGTGCGCGTTTTCACTCGTGTTTTTTACGTTTTTTTTTTTTTTTTAATGTTTGATTTTTTGATTAAAGTGTGTGATAGTTCAAAATGAGCGTATCACTTAGAGGGTCGCTGTGTGCTTTACAACACAATTTTCGGGCATCTGAAGTTCCGTTGGTCCTCAAAAAATCGATTTTAGCTATGTGTGAAGCTAAAATTCGTTTTTTTAAAAGGCGACTGAGGCCTAGGCCTGAGCGTGAGCTTGGGCTTGGGTCTGGGAGTTATTCCCGATCCCGGTCCTACCTTTAATTTTTTTAAAATTTTTAAAATTTTTGATTTTTTTAAAGGATAAGGTCGCCGCGGCCTGCACGAGAGCACACACACACTCTATCTACCTACTTCTAACTAATACACCTATTGTTACACACTAACACACTCTATTAACTCTCACTAATCTACTTCCTACTTATTGTACACAGAAAACTAACTACCTTAATACACAGAGAATAAACACAGTACCTTTGAAATCTCCATTAACAAAGAAAACTAACAACCTTAATACAGAAAGAATAAACACAGTACCTTTGAAAACTCCATTAACAAAAAAAATACACAGTATAACACCAAATCCCTCTTCTCAACACACACACCCTCCTTCCTTACCTTTCCTACAATAGAAATTACACCACGAAGAAGCACAGACTGCTACTCGAGCTTAATGCACGGCATTCCCCGGCAACGGCGCCAAAAATGTGCGCTTATGTCGCACGTGCCAATGCAAGGAACTTGCCGATACACCATGTGCGAGCCACAAATGGCTCCAAGCACACAACAGGCCTAAACTAGTAAGCTCAAAGAAGGCGATGGTGTGTCACTCACCGCTCTACGCTTGCTTCGTGGAGGATTCCTCGCCGCGAAGAAGAAGGAGCGGCCGCTTTGTCGCGCTCAACCGCTTCGCCGCTGTTGTGCCATCGTCGCAATGCTCGATCGTACACTCTCTCTCTCTCTCTCTCACGCATACACACACACACAAGGAGATGAAGAAGAAGAAGAAGATGGAGATGGAGCAAGAGCACTCTTCTATTGCACAAATGAGAGAATGAGTGAATTTTAGGTTTAGTTGACTTTTATATGAGCTCGCCCCATTCACACTTGGGCGCCCATGCCTAGCCAACTAATCCCTTGAATGTTCCAGTTAGAGTGCGCCTCTCATCGGCGATCACTCTTACCCTTTTCCTATTGGACCGACAAGCCCGGTACCTGACTCTACCAAAAAAATTATACAATGTCCGCCGTAGGTTACAACGTCTGTCGTAGGTGATAGGATGTCCGTGAGCCGTGAGGGTTGCACTAGACTCTTCTGAAGTCGTGGATCTTTCATTGAACGTTTCTCTGTCGAGGACAGTTGCTCGAATTTCTTCTCAAATTCCCGTAATAATTCTCGTGCAAATAGATTTTTGTTCTTCTTCTGCACCCACTTCATAAAGCTTTGTCTGGTTACCCTTTGCGAATCCTCAAGGAAGTATTCCTCATGAAGCGCCTTCTTGAAATCCTGCCAATTCGGGCTTTGAACCACCTGAATTTCTTTTATTCGGCTCCTAAGTTTAGGCTTCGCAATTAAATGGAATCTTCCACTGCATTCTGATCATCGATTCCATTATCTTCCATTGACTGCTCGTAGATATTGCAAAACTTGCTAATATCTCGGCCTTCAAATCGCTGTAAAGCTCGGTAACTGTGTGCCGAGCTTTACGGATCCTCTCTTGCAGATTATACTGCTGTTGGGCAGCCTATTGTTGCATGTAAGTAGCAAACTACTACATCATTTGTTGCATGGCTGCCTCTTGCGGTGTCGACATCTTTCTCCACAACATTGCTCACCCTGGCTCGTTTCACGTCGGGTTCACCAAGAATGTCGAGGGATTTGTATTCAAAGGGTGAGCCGGGAAGGCACTGGGCCTCTGGCTGTGAGAGGTGCGAGGAAAAGAGTTGCAACAGACACAATTAACGAGAACAGAGCTTAAAACAAACAGTTTGGCTTAAGCCAAATAAAGAACAGTATCCATGATTAATCATTCGCTAATGGAAGCTTTTATGCTCCTTACAAGGTTGAACTTGTCTTAATTCAGGTGCTAATCGAAACAATCATTACTGATCTGATTCGTTCCCTCCTGCTGCTTCAAGATTGAAAGAGAATCGATTTACCTTCTGCTATGGCTATGGGAGCTTCTTTCGAACGACTGTCTTCTGCCTTCAACTTCCAAAGCCTTGGGTGGTCCAATCCAGTTTATGGTTACCGGATTAATTTCGGGTTAACGGCTTGGAGATTATGGCTTAGAGAGCTTAAGATTATGGCTTAGGCGAGATTAGGTTTAGGCTTGGGTTAAGAGTTTGTGATTAGGCATAGAGAGTTTACGAAAATCGGCTTAAGCGGGATTAGGATTAGGCTCTGCTAATGAGAATTTAATGAAATCGAGAGCTTTGCTTGGCTTGAGAGATTAATGAAATCAAGATTTGGCTTGGCTAATGGGTGTTAAATGAAATCAAGCTTATGCTTGGTTAATGAAAGATTAGTCTCGGCTTAAGAGATTATGCTTAGAATTAGAAGCTTGAGATAGGATTCAAAGCTTGGCTTATGAGAGATTAGTGATCATCAAGGCTTAGGGTTATCTTAAGGAGATTAAGTTAGGCTCGAATAATGAAACTTATCAAAGAATAGATTGGGCTATGGCTTATGATCTCAAGGCTTATCTTCCTCGAAAGAGAAAGCTCAATGAGAAGAGGAGATGGCCCAAAGAAATCACACGAGTCCCTTCAAAAAGAACCCCCCCCTTCTCTTTTTATACCTTGCATGAGCTTTTTCTTTCTAAAATAGGGCCTACCCATTAGCGATGTCGCTAATGGGTACCCACTCGATGACGTGGCAGTGAAGGCCGACCATCACGGAATCCGCCGGGACCAACTCCGAAATCATGCGTGCTAGCGAGTTGATGAGTTTTTGTTTCATACACGTTGTCGTTCCAGCACCGGAGTGCGCTACACGAGTTCTTCTTCGTCTTCATGCGCTGCTTCTTGCTTCTTCTCTGCTCTGCCCGCCACGCCTTTCCCTTGTTTTTCTTTTTCCCACTTAAGCCCTTATTTTCCAAGTATTGGGCGGCCACGACTTGGTGGGCGGTCCTTTACTATCTTGCTTTGGGCGGCTTCATTTGGGCGGGCGGCCCTTAAAGGGCACCCTATTTGGCATACATATTTGACTAAAGCATTGCCGAGCACAACATCTTTCTTCAACAGTTCTTGACTAACATATCATCTCACAAATTTCATTGTCCATAGCGTCTTGAATAATGCCACATGCTCTACGATACACGTATAGGTGATTGCACTTGCCAGGAGGCATTCCCTTTGCACTTGGCTGTTAATTGCTTGTATCAGCTTCTCGATAATGCCAAAATTATCCAGCTCAGCAGTGCTGCCGGCAACTGCCACCGGCCTCAAGCCGTATTATCCGATCAAGCCGGTCTCTGTTTGACGAGCCGTAAATCCATGTAGACCTCTTCAGCTGCATATAACGCATACAAACCCTGTTGAGGCTGCAGAATTCCCAGATGGCACATCGACCGAGCAAACCAGACTGGTACGGAGCCGGACCTCGGTGAATCTTTAACGGCTAATCTTGGTAACCGGAACTCCGATCACTGATCTGAAAAGATCGATGCTCTCCACAAAGTGGGAACTTCAGTCCCGTGCATTCATTTTATTTCTGTCACCTCAGCTGCAGTTGCCTAATCCGGTGCGGATCTACAATCGACTTAAACTTAAAATTGTCATAACTTCTTATCCGTTGCTCCGATTGACGAGCCGTAAAGACAGACACGTAGAGCCCTTCAAGTACTTTAACTTTGATTAATAAAATCCTAGCTATGACCACTACAAAGCATACTCACTGTTTAGCATTACCAAGACATCTTTTGGCCCTTAGAGCCCCATCTTGTACACGTTTAGCTTAAAAATTGGCTTGTTAGCAAGCCCTTATAACTACTGAACAATTATATAGGATTCAAATACACCTGATTGGCATCCCGTTGCTCATTTTCTTGTAATGGGAGCGGAGCGGCACGACACTGTCTTGAAGTCTCCGCTCTTCCTCACCTTGCTCTACACGTTCTCTCTATTTCCATGGATTTTCACCGGCCCCATTTAGACTAGTCGCTTACCTTACATGTACCTATGATAAACAGACTAGAAACACTTCATCGCCATTGAATATAAATCGTTTTGCAACCACTAGAACTTGTTCAAAGTGACGTTTGCGATCCTATATCAACGAAGTCTTTAGGGGGAGCTAGATATTTTGTGACCTTTATAAATGATTCCACTAAGAAGGTGTGGATTTATCCTTTGCATCATAAGGATCGACTTCCCTACTTTCCCTTTTTTATTTTGACAGATCGCACAAATCCATACAAAACGAAAAACACATCCGTGAGTGCTACCAGGGTCGCTTGGCCGCACTCGAACCCATGACCCGAGTCATGGCGATCAAGTGCTCAACCAACCAAGCTAGCTCCTTTGGACAAAGTTTCCAAAAATTCTTAACATTTGTAGAGAATCAATCTGGTACAACGCTAAAAACCTTGGGGACTGGCAATGGTGGAAAGTTTAATGAGTTTAAGGATTTCTATAGTAAGCGAGTTATTAAAAGGTAGCACACTACTCCTTACGCACCTAATCAGAATGGAGTTATAGAAAGGATGAATCGAATGATTCAGAAGCGAGTCACAGCTATGCTTTATATGGCGAACCTAACTCAAGGTTTTTGGGTAAGGCAATACTAATAGCAGTACATATCATTAATAGATGTCTTAGTATGTTATTTTATACAAGATTCTAGAGGAGTTGTGGTTCAAAAAGAAGCCATGCTATGATCATTGAGTGATCATTTGTGTGTCGTTAAATGTGAATCATATGCATACGTGTCAAAGAAGCCACGATGTGATCATTTGCATGTCTTTGGATGTGAAGCATATGCACATGTGTCAAAGGAGCTTGAAAAACCTAAACTTGAAGTCATGCAAGTGTATTTTCCTTGGTTATGGTGCAGATGCAGAAATGGGTTATCATCTTTAGCACCCGAAATCTTGTAAAGTCATTGTAGTTCACACGTTGTCTTCAATGAGTGAAAGATGCATAAGAAGCCTATCAAAGAGGTTGAGTATAAAAAGATCACATTCACGGAAGTTTCCCGAGATTTAGTGAAAACTTAGAAGACTAGTGATGCACCTTCCACTAACAACGCTCCAATTGGCAGGGCACATAGTAGTAGTAGATCCTCATATCCACCTGAGTGGTTTCACCCATGGTTGGACTATGTCATGCTAGTAAATTGTGATGAGCCATCTCTTGTTACAAAGTAGCCATGTAGATGGAGGACAAGGTTAAGTGGGAGTAGGCCATGCAATCAGAGTATAGCTTGATTGTCAATATTGAGACATCTTCTTCATATAAACAATAAAGGAACGCCATGTTCACATTCCTATTGTAGTGTGGTTCTGGCCATCTCTCCCTCCTCTTCCCTCTCTACACACATGCACCGTGTACCACACACACCTCTACAATAACCAAGACCAAGCACTCTGGGACTCTCTAATAAATGATAAAATGCAGTGAGGTAGAGGGTGATAATCAGAGAGAGAGAGAGAGAGAGAGAGAGAGAGAGAGAGAGAGAGAGTACACAAGATGAAAATTTGATGAGTAACTAGAACAAGCAAAATAGCTAGAACAATGAGAATGTTTAACCGAGGGCCTTTTAGCCAATATACAATGTTGTATGCCATCATAGATTATGTCATATGATGGTACCCTTATAGATTATGTCAAGTTTAGGAAGCTAGCATAGGGTAGTTTCCCATATACCTAACATTCCCCCCTTTAGCTCATAGTTGGAGTTAACCTAAGAGATGACACTAAGCTTGAGAAAGGAGTGGATTCAAACAAAAAGGTAGGAAAGCTAGCATGGACTCCGATAGACTTAGATGATGATGCACCAACATGACACCATGTAAACTATCTTTGCATGGCTTAGAGGTCGATCCAAACTCAACATGGTTTAGAAGCATGCATTCCGATGCTCAGAGATTTGAGTCACATATATCCTTCCGATAACTTAGAGACCAGTCAATCCCTTCAAAATATAAATCCATAGGGAAGAGAGCATTAAAAAGTGATCTCATAAGTTAAACTCTACGCATATGCTACAAAAAAGTGTATAGGCGGTCTTATCACATGCTTCTAATAGCATGGATGATGTCAACCCGATTAAATGGATATATACAAGGTCAAAATAAAACCACATGAGAAAAACCTTTTAAAATTATCCATGAAATTCATAACATAAATGAAATTTTTATTCAAAATGTTGGATTAAATTCATGGGCTCCCAATTTAGAGCTATGCATTTGTTCTCCAGGTTGGGATGATCCTTCTCTATCTCCTCCAAACCTTATTGGAAAGTAGGGTCATGGTCACCTGAGCTTTTTGGCTGATCTAAATCTTCAAGTCCGATGCCATACAACTCCATCATAGGGGAAGCTAAGAGAGGACCTAGCCTTGTGTTACTGTTGAGCCATTTCAATGCCATACAACTCCATAGGGGAAGCTAAGAGTGGACCTAGCCTTGCTACTATTGCTGAGCCAAAATACTAGGGATGAAGATGCCATGGTATGTTGCTTGTAGATCTCGTCTCACTTTTTCGACTCCAAAGATTCACTCTTTCCCGAACTTTATCCCACCGAGGCTTTAATTTTATTGGCATGATGTTATTGATACTTGGAACCTCTTGCTCTTAGACTGAACAATTGATGTAGTTGAACTCGTACTATTGTTGAATTTAATAGATATCATAGAATTTGTATTATCCATGATAAGAATGATTGTGAGGACAACCCTTAAAGAATATTTTATAAAACTAAGAATGATTTTGAGGACAAAGAAAAATATAATAAAACCTTTGGTTAGAAAGACTTTATTAAGTCTCTATTGCAAAATGTAACCAGAGAATGTTGATGAGAGAGAGCACATGTATAGTAGTGCTACTAGAGAGAAGGGATGTCTTTGTGTACGCATGCCTCAAGGGAGGCTCAAGGACGCCATCTGTAGTTGGTTATGAGGGGTGGCAATTGTTGATGCCATTAGTGGTGGGAGTAGCCATTTAATTCTTACTCAGTGGTGGAAACAACCATTTAAGGTGGAAGATGAGGCTGTTGGAGCCCTTGTGTAGTGTCCAATAGGGCGATCTAGTGTCGAATAGAGAAGCTCTACAAGCTCATGAGCTTGGAGACGATAAATTGTAGTTGCAATGTGTTTGGGTTTTTTGAAAACCATGGTTTTACAAAGCCTTTGTTTTGAATATTATAATGGCGTCATGTGGGATGTCTACCCATATATAATCCATTATAGTGGAAAATCCTCTAAATGTAGCCTTATGTGGATAAAAGAAGGATAATCTTAAGGCTTAATAAAATGAAGCATAACGAGGATTAAAAAATATTGGGTGATAAAATGAGGGTCTCTAATAAAAAATCTTGCTCTGATACGATGAGAGAGAGAGAGAGAGAGAGAGAGAGAGAGAGAGAGAGAACACAAGATGGAACTCTGATCCGTACCTAAACCAATTGGAACAAGGAGAATTTAAAAATGAGTGCTTATAGTCAAGATACAATGCAGGATGACATCATAAACCGTGTCGAATGATGGTGACTTCATAGATTAGGTTAGGTTTAGAATGCTAGTATAGGGTAGGTTCTTATATACCTTACAACCTTGGGTTGGATTGGGTTCTTTGTTTGCTCTCCTCTGCTCGAAGCTTCCAAGCTTTTGGTGTGGAAAAGTTGTACTGGACTTTTGATGTAGATACGTTGTGTAACTAGGCTTTTAACTCTATTGGTTAAACTTGTAATGTAATCCCCACTCTCCATGGTAAATTTATAGACTTGTTTCTTCAAACTTACCTTACTTTTCTTTGGTTTGACTCTAAAGTTTTTCTTCAATACCTCTTAGGCTCAAAAGGACTTGTGTACTCATAAAAAAAGTTAACATAGTTTGAGTGTAAAGTTGTGATATTGATGTTTAAGGCTTGCTCATCCTTAGCTTGAAATTGTGCTGAGATTTGTGTTGATGACGCCTTAGGTTGTGTGGGGCCTTAACTTTGGCTGCTTATCTAGAAATGTTTTGATAATGCTCCATAAGTTTGGGAAGCAATTTGAGATCCTCCATTACCTGCAACAGCAACGGGGACGGGTTGATCGACAACAATCTTGCTTGCAACTTGCAAATTAGCGTTATAACAACGATAGCAGCAACGGCTTATTACGGGCTCGACTCTTTTCATTGTCATTTTTCTTCTTAAGGCTTTGAGCATGGTTGTTTGGCTTAGTTTTTGTATGTTTTGTTTTGTTTCTTACACACATTGGTTACATAGAATGGAATGCAGGGTAGTTTGGGAACCAGATCTATAGTATAGAAAAGTTATCTTTTGTCTTGACCCATATCTACTGGTCTGGGGCTACTTTTGTTTTAACAACCTTTTGGAGACTTTCCAAATAGCTTCAATTATCGCCTTCACAGCAAGATAAGTAGATGATCCCCAAAAAGTATGTATATATATATATATGGCTTTAGGTTTTGCTTGGATGCACAAATTCTTTAAGCGAGAGAGAGTTGTGTGAAAATCGCTTACTGAACAAGAAATCTTTACCCTCGAGCTTTTCTTGAGTGAATACTCTTGAATTTTATCCTTGGGTAACTCTTATACCCTATGGGAACAATCTTTTAGCTAAAAGAGGCTTTGGATGACTCTATGGGAGAGAACCCTTGACAATGGGTTCTCTCCCATAGAGTTTTTCCAAGTTTGTTGGATTGATTGATGCTTAACTCGATGGACTTTAGAGCCTTTAGCCCTCTTTGCTTGTGAGCTCAGAAAATCTTCTTCTCGATGACTGGGGCTAGCGGAGTCGACCAAGGTTCTACAATTCAATTAAGAGATTGCTTGGCATCCAAGTAGACTAGCAAAAGACGCTTTAAGCTCGTAGGACTCGTGGCTAGCACTCGCGGCTAGCAAACCCACGGATCCAATGAGTTACTTTGAAGGTGATGCTTCAAGTTTGCTGACTATTCCCCAATAAAGTCAGAGAGAGTGATTACCCACGACCTCTACACACGAAGAATGAGGAAGCCTAGAAAAAGGCCTCTTATGCAAAGAATTGCAAGGAATTACACACAAGAAAGCTTGAACTTGATAGACAATCTAGGGAGTTCAAACGAGATACAAGTTTAGATTTTGTTCTAAAGCTCTTGTTGAGCACAACGCACACACACTTTACATAAACAAGACTCTTTTCACATGACAAGAATACCTACAATAAGTGCCATACCATGACAACATCACTGATTAACATGGAAATTGGACTCGACAGTTCTTTTAGAACTACCGAGTCCAAATTCCATAATATTTAGTGCTGCTAGACTCTTTTCACATGACAAGAGCACCTACCTTAATTGCCAAACCATTAATTGAAGAAACTTCCTTTAAACTTAATAATCTCAAACTTGCTATTGAATCTTTCCTTCATAACATGGAATATCCTTATATAAAATAAATGTTATTTACAAACTCAAGTGTCAAGAATCCTGAACTTAGAAGGTATACATCTTATCTACAAATTCATTTGCCAGGGTCAAAGTGCTTTTATCATCAGCCACTATCCACACACTTTCTATCAAAGGCATTACCATAAAGTCTCATTCTCATCATATATATAGAACATGGACTAATTGCATGATTTTCGGCATTTCATTAACCTCATTTCCACACACCCATACGAGGGTGATAAGGAGTTCACTTAGGCCATTGTCCCACATATAAGACAAGAAAGAAGTGATAGCCTGCAACATCGATAGGATTTGAAGAGAACCCTACTTTCATGAGATGAGTTCCGCTAAAGTTTCCCCTTCCCCATGTAAGAAAAAACTTTCAATCGACACTTAAAGGCCAAGTATTTGTGTACTTAGACTTCCTAGCCTGTGTCATCTTAGTGGTAGAAGCTTTAGTAGAATTTGTGGCACATACTCTTATCTTTAGACAGCATGGCAATCAACATGAGTACAAGTGCATAGAAAAGCATTTTTTCAACTAACCAGCAACAAGGTTCACTTCGGTATTTTAAAACAAAGAAAAGGAAAGGAACTCAAGTGAGATCTTGAATGGAGGGACCAAGGTACAATGTAAATGCATTTCAAAGCTAAGAAAAGAGAAGTCAGTCCAATGAAGCCTTGAATGGAAGGACCCATTTAAAATACGAGGAGGAGGGAATAGCAAAATTTGTAAGCTTTTCTCCTTGCTACTATGTAGGACATATTTTCACATACCAAAAAAGATTTCAATGCTCCACATGAAAATGTAGGTCAAATCAATATAGGGAAGAATAAAATACCAAATGTATGCCTAACTCTCTTCTTCTCTAAGGCTTGTTTTAAAAGGCCAAAAACACACGATGAAAGTTCTCACGATTTTTGCATCAAAATTTGAAGCTTTTGACAGAATCACAAGACCATGGAGTTTTCCTAATGACAAGATGAAGACGAACTTTAGATGACGTAAGAAGAGGTGGTGAGTTTTGATATGCAAATTTTTCAGTTGCCCTTCCTATCCTAAGGGAAAATTACCTTTCTATCCCAAGGGAAAATTCTCTTTTAACCATTCCAAAGCCAAAAGCACCCATCCATCCATACAAAGGTTTGTTTACCAGAAGAGAAGATGGGTATCACCTCCTACTGTTAATCCAAAAAACCTCTGATAGCAGAGCATGCAATCACATGCAACAATACTCTCGAACCTCCAAGAACAATCACTGCAATATATATTCTTATGGCCACTTTTCTCTGGCCTCCAATAAATGACAATCAAACCACTGACCATGAACCGCGCCTCCAATTTGAGATCATAGAAAGCTCATTAACTCTTTCATTAATTACTTAGCTTGTCCAATACATGAGATGCCCGCTGTCACGCCGTGTTGCTACGAACCAATGGACACTCCAAAAAAATGCTGGAAATCACATGCTGTTGTTGTTCCAGCACCTTGGTATCCATTTGCCAGCATCGTTAACTAACCCATTAAATAATCTACATCTGCACCGACATATAGCGGCATGGCTAACATGTGAATATAAAGTGATCACCAGAGAAATGGCTTCATTGATGGCAACCGGTTCTCCTGTTTCTGTATAGCCTCCTGATGGCCATGCCATGACAAACCTAAAGCAGAAATCCTCCATCCATCACATACATTTTACTTCAAAACTTCAGCTGTCCTTGCATATGCACCTTTGCATGGAGCAACAAAGCTTGTACAATCAACAATTCTATGGCTCGAATGTCAAGTATGCGGTAACCGACTTTGTTTTCTGTTTCATCACCACTGCCTCAAACATTCCATCAGACCCAAATGTGCTTGGAAATTCACAGGGTTCTACTGGCCCTGGCAGCCTAAAAGACACTGTGAAAGGGCCTGGAGGGCAGAGGAATTGCGTATGCATATTGAACACCCGAGAACCCCTCTCGATCTGCATTTCGCCTGTTGTTGTATTCCCTCTTATCATCACTTTGCCATCACTTTCCACTTGACAGCTAAATTCACCTGAGAAGGCAAACACATAAGGATTATGTTAAACCATATGCCTTGGCGCGGAAAAGGTATAAAGAGTCCGAACTTAGCTGGACGATTCTTTCTTTCTCTCTCTCTCTCTCTCTCTCTCTCTCTCTCTCTCTCTCTCTCTCTGCCAACTAACACCCTAAGGCTCTTAACAGTAAACCCTAACCCTAAGTCGGCCTCCCCTTGGACGATGGGTAGCCCTGCAGGAGGGCAACGGACAGCACCGCCCCACGCTCAGCCGCAAAGCATGACCCCATCAATCCTGTCCCTCATCAAGCTCGGCTACTGCTCGTCAAATGGGCAGAGCAGCTGCTCCCTACTCTGCTCTGCTGACACACCCCAAGTCTCATCAACTAGTTAGCTCTGACTGATTTGCCGATAGGTCGTCACTTCTCTATCCATGCCAAGATTTCAAACTCATAAACAAGTGGGGGTTTTCTTCCACAGGATGCACCTCGTTCCCACCCAAAACTTCATCGAAGCTGTACTTTCATTCCCACACCAAAGCATGGTCGACGGCATGCCCTACTTGCACAGTTAGCAGCCTAGGTTTGATCACCTTTGTCAAGGATCCCCATTCTCAATACTCAAAGGCCTCTTTCCCATGAGAGGGGCATCTCTCAAAACACGATGCAATGAGGGAGCCCGTTCACCTCAATCAAACGGGCCTGGCTTTTTGTTCCCACACCACGGGTGGATCCATGGAGCGGCTCCAAGTACAAATCCGAGAACTCAAAGATGAGAACATGGAAGTCAAGGCTCGGCTGGCCGCCTTGGAGCCACATTTTGCAGGTGCAAAAGCAGGTTGACAACGACAACCTTCTTGCCAAGCTAAGGAAGTGCAACACACACTCACCGCCAACTAGGTGAAACTCGTCACACAAGTCAAGAAGCAACAGCCGCCGTCCCCTCCAAGGTACAAGAGTGCATGCGAGTGCATCGTCGACGAGAAGGATTAGCGTTGTCCCTTCACATCGGCCGCTTGCCATCTACCTGGTAGGGGGAGAGTGACAACTACACGTCGACCTTAGTCAAGCTCAACCAATCCATTCACCCAACCGAGGTGGACCCCAACACAATTGAGAAGGTTCACCACGACGACCGCATCAACCAAGGCATCCTTGTTCCAAAATTAATGAGGCGCGCATAGCAAGCATGACTACTCAAGGGCACCTAAGTTTGGATAAATGAGCCTTGACCCCCGTTCAACTCAAAGTCAAGAAGCAAAGGGGGGGGGGGGCGTTCCTTGGGACCCCAAGCTCCTCAATAATGACCTTGCCTCCTCGGACCTCAATATACGGCCCATTTGCCAGCTGCTCATGCATCCCGTACCTTTTGAAGTCTCCCCCCCCTTCTTACCCACCCCCCTACCCGCACTTCCTAAGTGACATGTCACAATTTTGTTGTACCATGTACCCTATTGGTAAAAGGCACCTCATGTATGTTTTCTTGGTCGCATGGGTCTTATTTGACCTCCGATGACAATAATCAATCTCTCTCTCTCTCTCTCTCTCTCTCTCTCTCTCTCTCACACACACACACACACACACACACACACACACACACACACAAGAAGACATGAAAAAAACCGACAAAAATAGAAAACAGACAGCTCTTTTTGTTTGATAAGGTCAAGACAAAAAAATGAGCAATCCATTTTTGCTTTTCAAATCATTAACATAGAGGACAACTCACCTTCATCCCTCTTGACACCTGGCAAAGCAGCTCTAAACATATAAGCATCCTCCGCTTCTCCTATATCCACTGCTCCAAACAATGGTCCGCTTTGCCGCATTGCAGCTGTGCCTGTAAAGACCACGGCGGGTTTCGCGGCATTGATAATACTATTCCATCGATCCATTGTGGGAGGACTTGACAGAAGTAACATGGTTGCGCCGACTTTGTCATTTGGATCAAGCCAGCAAGGCTTTTCCTCCTCAAGTGGTGAAAAAGTCTGCAATGGAGGTGGTAGAAGCTCTACATGCTCCGTCTTCCTACGCTTTTTTGCATCATCACCAATGTAAAACCCCAAGGCTCTATTGTCCTGTACTTGCTCTTGCAGGGTGCGATGAACCTCTGCCATAGCCTGGAAGCGTGCATACCGATCATCATCTCTGTCCGACCGTAGTCCATGCTGATAATTGCGTGCCTGGTATGCATCAAGGTGGAGGTCAGTAAGACCACTCAGCTTGCGGAACCTTGCCAAATCCTGGGGCCTTATATAAGAAATATCTGGGCTGTTGATAAACGTAATGCTTTCGACAACTTTGTATGTACCTTTGAACCGGGAATGCCGATGAAGATGATGTGGAAAGAGATTGGGGAACTGACGCTCATCTTCAAGAGCTTCTTTGACAGGCGGGGCAAGGTGACCATGTAGGAATTTGTATAGGGATTGAAGCTTCACTCGTGCGGATGGGTGGGCATGCCGAAGCGCGAAATAGTAAATGCTCTCAATCTCTGCAATTTTGAAGACAGATCGGAAGAGGTCATGAGATGTGTAGGAGGGAAGTCGGAGCGATGCTCTATGGAGAGCAGACTTGCGAGGTGTTTCATGTTTGATGTCGGGGCCGAAATATGTGCCCAGCACAAAGACAAGTAGAAAGCGTTGATCGTTTGTAGAGGCCCCTACTCGGGGTCGAGGCAAGCTCACTATTGCTCCTGCATCTTCTTCTACATGGTGATACGGAGCTTGCGGCCTCTCCACCACAGTGCCATACCGATACTGTCCATCCATCATCCCCCTCTCTCCCAAAATTTGAGCAGCTTTAACACAATTGCTGCTGCATCTACTTCTGCTTAGTACTTCCTCCACCATGCCCCATCTTTACTGCGCTTCTCAACATTTCTCCCAGTGGGACCTCTCTCTCTCTCTCTCTCTCTCTCACTGCTGCAGCAGCTCTGATCGCCCACATCAATAAGCCATCAGAACAACGAAGAACAGAGCATACCTCCATGAGTTGCTTAGCTCACTCAGCTGATCCATCTCTCTTTCCTCGCTCGCTCGCTCGCTCGCTCGCTCGCGCAGAAGAGTAGCAGGGGCGAGCGTGCGCGCGCGTGCGTTCTGCCTCGGGCGTGCGTGCGCGTGCGTTCCTAAAGTATGAGAGAGAGAGAGAGAGAGAGAGGTGGCCCGTGGGTGACTCGCGGTCATCATTTTGGCGGAGAAATAGCGCCTCAACATGTTGGCCTGAAGTCTTCCATTTTTTGAGAGAGAGAGAGAGAGGTCTTACTATCTTACTTCTTATCTTATCTTTCTATCTTACTATTTTATCTTACTATATACTAAAGGAAGTTGAACACCCTAAAAGTAGGGAGCTTTATATGTTTGACACATGGCACGAGCTTTTCACTTCTAGAGCCTCACTAAACACAATGCACGCAACCAGAGAGAGAGAGAGAGAGAGAGAGAGAGAGAGAGAGAGAGAGAGTGTTTCTGTGTAATCAAAAAGATGTCTTCTGAGGTCCTTTTCCGTCCGTAGGACGAGTGTTGCACTCGCATAAACAACAATCCCAAGAGACCTCAACGATCTATCTCACCAGTATTAGCGTAAACGAGCAAAATCGGTTACCCAATCCACCACACCTAGGTCACAGAATGGTGGGCGAGAGGGAGGGAGGGAGGGAGGGGAGACCAATTCAACATGCTTAGTGATCTAAGAATGTCTCCACTAATGTAAAATTTCACCACTTGCTATAACTGAGTGTATCATAGCCCATAGATAGTGGTCAATGTGGAGAGAAAAATACATGGACTAGGTTCTAGATGTGGAGTGGTGACTAGCTCCAAGGTTGTAGGGGGCGGGGCCTTAGGTTGAATGACCATTGCCAAAGTTGTGCCTAAGCAAGCTTTTGACATATTGAGTTACGATTACACAGGCAAACATGAAAATCAGGGTACGGAAGAATTTAGTAGCTCCATGGTGGACTTTCTGCTTGCTCTTTGATTTGTCCATAGCCTTGATACCTTGATTGCAAGCCAAGTCAATAGAAATTGGCCTTTAAAGACAATAATCAAGGAAGATATTGGAAAAAACACAAACAAACCCCTACATGCACTGAAGCAAAAACTAATGACTCGCTATAATGGATAGTTAGTGCACATTAGAGATGGCGCCAAAGGCATCAATGACACCAACTCCTATATAAAGAAGTACCCACTACATTTTGGGGCTACCAGTTTGTTGGCTACTGCATTGCTGGCGCTTAGTTATTATTGATATCATTGTACTTTTTTAATTGCCACTAAGCAATTTTCTTGTACTATCAGTAGGGGTTTTAGTGTTACTTATACTCGTATGTCATTTCATACTCAAGACACTAATGTCTTCCGATTTTCAGAAATACCTTAGTTTCAACTATCAATTTTAGTCTTAGTCTTTTTGTTTAGCTTCAATTGTCGGTTAGTAATCGGCTCAAAATCTTCCTTGGATTCATGTACACGTGCATTGTTGGAATAAGTTTTCCATTGCATGTATACAATGGCCTCAATAATGAGGGGGATGGGGTAAGGTAACTCTGGCAAGATCTATGATGGAATGCCATATTATTATTGGTATAGGACAAAACCTCCATATCCATGCAAAAAAGGAAAGGGGGAACACCCAAATGATGGAGGCAAGAAGAAGTGTCCAACCATGTGTTGCTGAGACTTGCTGAGACGCAAGTTCAGGCTCCAATGGAGCATTGGGTGGCATGATGGATGTCTAGTGTGTGGGACTCATGGAAGGATGGCCATCAAAAACCATGGGTGTATTGTTGTAGAACCCAATAGTGGCCGCCGTGACGCAAAGCGTGAGACATCGTTGATATGATATTGCTCCAGGAATGTAGGGTAGTACCTGATGGGAGAAATGCATTTTGGAAGCACCTTTCTTCAATCTCTATGCTAAAGCAATTTCAATTGAGAGTTTTGCATGCCCTTGCTATAGTGCCCATCCCAACAAAATAATCAAGTACCACGTCTCCCTCTTGGGTGAAAGTGCCAAGCATCCACCATCACATTCATCCATAGAATATGTGTCACAACATAGTATAGAAAAAAATTTGACGAATTCTTGTGTCCTTTCGTGAGTGGTTTGTGCTAAACAAAATACCTCGCAAAAATATCACTACGCTTGGCCACAAAATGAAATGGACTCCTATTGTTGTCTATGTTGTATGTTTGTGTCCTAACAAAAGGCTTTGAATCCTTATGTATGTCCTCCTCTATCTCAAATCCCTCGGTGTTGGTAGTGATGTTGCCAACTTCTCGATCAAAATGAGGATGCACAAAGTTATCACTCTCGCCTTGGTGATAACTATCAAAATGAGGGCGCACATAATTATCACTCTCGACTTGAGTAAACACGGCGATGGTAAGAAAGGACATCTGCAATAATCAATGAGCTCATTGCTTATAGAAATGCATATATAGCATACACAATATTGAATCAAAGTACAAAAAAAACTACCTCTCTTGTCCATAGTCGCGTATCAAAAATAAGGATGCAACAAAACTAAGCATAGTGTGTGACAAAGCTTGAATCCGCATTGATCCGATTCTACTTTCACCATGCCAAATGCTCCGTGCAAAGTGTTGCAATTACACTTTTGCTGATGTATGCTCTTAGCATATCCTATAACACCAAAGATTAATGCATTCAGTCTGACCATCCATTTCAAGGTGATCTGTAGTGCTGATGTTGAGTTGTGTGTTCAATTGTTTAAACAAAGCCCTCAAAAGTGACTATTAAACTTGGGATCATGATCACTCGCAATATTCTAGGCAATACACATAGTCTATATAGATTGTGAAAATATAATTCTACCAACCTCTTACTTTCAGGTGCTCTACTGTATTAACTTGACATTTTTGGAAAGGCAAGACATAGTCTTGAACATACCCATGTAAACCTGACCAGTAAAACTATTTTTGTATGAGTGCCTCTTCTTTTTGATGGTTCAAAGGTTGCACCATGACTTTCTTCAGAGGGTGAAGAATTTGAAGAAGGTGGAGAAGAGGGTGACCTCTTTCTCGCCTTTTTCTTGTCTTGATCTTTGTCATCTTCACCATAGTTTTCATAAGAGGAAGAGGATGAAGAAGATGGAGAAGAGGGTGTCCTCTTTCTCGCCTTTTTCTTCTCTTGCTTTTTATCATCCCTCTTTGAATTGTGGTGGGGAGAAGAATATGATGGTCTTCTCCGCTTTGGTGGTGATGGAGAGCGTTTAGCCCGCCGTCTTCGTGGAGCCATCTCCGCCGAGGTGGCGGGAGACTCGCTTCTTTCTCGTTCCTTCGGTGGAGGCTCTTGAGTTCTCCTTTGGGAAGGAGATGCATCATCAAGAAGTAAATTCTTGAGCCCTTCATATGGATTCTCTTCTTCTTTCCGAATCGGAGAGAGACCTCTTTTGGTAGTCTCACAAGGAGGCTTCCTAGGTGTTCTCTCGTCATGGTGATGAGCTTGGAGAATCCCATGAGCACGAAGCTACCGTTGCACTTCACTTTGGAGAGATGGATTGCCCATGGCTTGTTGAAGCCTAGTAACAAGATAGTTAACAAGCATTGAAGCATCATTAGTAGCTTGCTCATGAGCAAAATCAAAGTTATCAACATTAATTTCACTCTCTTTACTATTGTCAGCCATTCTAATAACTTTTAGGTGTAAAATTTTTAGGTGTACTTTGGCACTTCAAGCCCTAGTTGCTACTCCTCTTTACCCCTTTAGAAAAAGCACTCAAGCTACTGTACCCGCGGCTCGAATACCATTAATTGCAAGGAATAGAAGAGAGGGTCTTTCGACACCAAAACAGCACCGGCTCCTATCAAGCTTCTAATAGCTCAATAGTGGTTAAGCCGTAGGCAAGCCCCGTAGGACTCCACTATTAAGACCATAGCTCTCGACGGTGATGCCCCGTTAACTGCACGAAGGCAGGCGCACTGCAAGGCTGAAAAATCCCTATTCTACTTACTCACAGGCAATTAATAATACCAACCATTTGTAGCTAGCTTGAGGACCTCCCTTCTTGAGCAAGAAAAGAGAAACCTTGAGCTCTGATACCAATGAACATTTAATGGCCTAATAACTTATGTGTAGCGGAAATTAGCATGAACATAGTGGGCATTTCATTAGAATAGATTCCTAATGAGACTTACAAGAGTGCTTGGGTGGAGAGAGCAACAAAAAGCATAACACCTAGTTAGATAGCATCAACAATACTTTCAAAAGAGAGAGAAATTAAGCTATTGACAACAGTTGAGGACCGGATTTGCATGGAGCCAGTCCCCCCTCCAAAAGGCTTTGTATTATGGTTTCTCCCATCAAGAGAGACATTGTACAATACAATTCTTTGTGTTCCTTCAAGACTAGCTAGTGCAATGAAGATGGAAGCTTCATGCACTAAGCAAAACACTTAATCAAACACAACTTGAATTATCCCTGTTCTCAGACCCAATACCTCACACACCTTCGAAGATGGTGAGAGCTAGCAGGGTATGAGAGTAGATTGAGAGGAAGAAGGAGTATCTTACGAGAAAGATGTACATCTCCTCACATAATCACTCATATGTAGCATAGCTTAGCTTAGTAATTAGCTTGGTAGAGGAGATGAGCATGCATTGAAGCTTGGCTCTTGGTTGGATTTGCATCCACATGCCAAGAGAGTGTTGATGTAGGCTTCTATCTCACAAGCTTGGAGTAGGTGATGAGTTCTCCATTGAATCTTGGGAAGAGATAGTCTTCTCTTTCTTCACACATGAACTTGTGTGAGTGTGTGTGTGATAATCCTTGCAAAAATCAGCCCCCTCTCTCTCTTGGGCGAGCCCTCTTGCTAATTGCTCTTGCTGCAGCCTCATTGGCCCTCCCCCAGTCAAGCCAATTACAATTAAGCAGCATAAGTGATAGCCTTCTGACATGTGTCCCCCTTTCCCCTTTTGTGAGAGCTTTAGGTAATTAAATAATTAAACTAAACTCTCATTGGACCCCTTTGCCTCCTGGCCAATAGGAATCAGGCAAGCCATGGGGCTCCTGAATGCTCATTGGACCCCTTGGGAGACTGCCCAATAGTCTTCTAGGAGACTTAATTCTCATTGGTTTCTTTTATTAAATGTTTTTAAATTAATTAAACTAGATTTACTCTAGCTTAATTCTCATTGGTCCACTTCAAGGGTCATCCAATAGAAATTGGGCACACCTTGTGGGCATCTGGCCTAGGGAGCTAACATGTGTCCCTCATTCCCTTTGTGTAAAGGGAGCCTGTGTGTGTGTGTGTGTGGCTTTCTCTCTCATCCCCTACCTTTAGGGCTCGCCCCCTCCCATGTAGGGATGTGCAAAGACTTTTAGGACACACACAAAGCATCCAATTTTCCCTAGGGTTGACCTTTGGACACAACCTTTGAATTTTGGAACCTTAGCATTTTGGAAGTCTTAATGGGCTGAACCTTAGGGTCTTTTTAGCCCATTGTTACACATGGATCTTTTGCAGATGGCCCCCACTTTGGATCCCTATTTTCCCTCCTTTGGATCCCTACTGTGGCCGGCCTGCTAGCTTAACCAATATTCTAGCTTTTTCTCCCCTGGCCTTCCCCACATTAAATGATCAGTTTAATATGAGAAAATCATTTAGGAGAATTAGATATTGATTATTATGACACTGATGTTGAGTTATGCATCCGATTGTTTAAACATAACCCTCCAAAAATTACTATTAAACTTGAGATGATGATCACTTACACTATTGTTGGGCAAACCATACAGCCTGTACATATTGTCAGCAAATAACTTAGCTAACTCTGAAGTTTTAATTGTGGAGTTGGCTGGAATACACATGTAAAGTTTAGTCAACTGATCTACGACCACCCAAACCAAGTCATGACCTTGTACAATGGTTGGTAAACCCATAATTAAATCCATAGAGATACTTTCCCATTTAGCATTAGGAATTGCAAATGGTTGCAAGAGACCTCCTACTTTCAGGGGCTCTGCTTTGTTCACTTGGCATTTTTGGCAATGCAAGACATAGTCTTGAGCATACTTGTGTAAACTTGGCCAATAAAATTGTCGTTTCACGAGTGCATAAGTTTTCTTTATGCTTGAGTGACCTACACTAGGACTATTATGAAATTCTTAGAGAATTTTGCACCAAATGTTTGCATATGTTGGTACACAAACTCTCTCCTTGTGGAGTACGTACCCATCATCTATGGAAAAATTATTCCATATCTATAGCTCATCGTTCAAAACAGAAGAACTGTGGGTGTGGAGTAAAAAGACACACTGCTAGCATTGAAGTGAGAAGGATCCCTCATTTTCACATGGCTCCGCATTGAGGTGCTTGTCGTGCTTGATGACTAACGTTCTTGAGGTGCTTGACGTGCTTTCTGACTAGGGAGCTTGAGGTGCTTGTGGGAACACTACCCAAGCTTGAGGTCTAAGGTGCTTGGAGGTAAGGTGTGTAAAAGTCAACAACTATCCCTACAAGGAGGGGGCGAGCCCTACAAAAGGGGGGAAGAGAGAGAACACACACATCCTCAAACAAGGTAAGCTTGGTTCAAAGAAAGTATATAGTACACTTGTCAAGTTCCTCTTCATGTTGCCCTCATAGTGTGCCTAAGGACTAATGGTTGGCCTCCCAAGGGGTCCAATGATAATTTAGTTAATTTAATTAATTGTTTTTGTATTTATCAAGTCCTCTCTCTCAAAGGGGAAAGGGGGACACTTGTCCCAAGACTAACATGCTGGCTTGATATGCCTCTTGCTTGTGATTGGCTAGGCCTGGAGGGGTCAAATGAGCTTGAAGTATGAGATACATGGGGGGGGGTCAACCAAAGCAAGCTGGGGGGTTGCTTGAGGGATATACTCTCCCACACACACTCACACAGACTCTCATGACGTGTAGTGCAAAGTGCAAGAGCTCCCTCTCCTTCTCCAAGCAACTAGAGAGGTTCAGAGCCTACACCAACACTCTTGGCTATGGAATGCAAATCGAACCAAGAGCCATGCTTCAATGATTAAACTTGCCATCTTCTCCATCTTCATTACTATGCTATTATGTATGCTAGCATGAAGAGTGATGATTAGTGAGGAACTAATTCTTTCTCCTATGCAATGTTTCTCTTCTACCCTCATTTCTTGTTAGCTCTCTCCACCTTCGAGGGTGTTTGAAGCTTTGGGACTGAGGCTTGGAATAGTTAATGCTTTCCACAAAGTTTATGTGTCATAAAATCTAATATCTAACCAACCCAAATGATTTTCTCATATTAAACTAATCATTCATTGTGGGAGAATAAACGGGACCAAGGGTTAAGATATAGACATGAACTTATAGATCTATCACAAGACAGGGCCAATGGTAAAGGGGCCCAAATGGGAGATGGTCTATCAAAGAGCAAGGCTAACCAATGGAGCATAAATACCTTAGGGTTAGCTTCATTGAAGACCTCCAATAGTTAGTGTAAAAGTCCTTTGACCTTAGGTAAGCTAGGACTGTGCTTGAGGTGGGAACCCGGCCCAAGCTTAAGGTGCTTGAGGTGCTTGTCGTGCTTGCCAACTAGGGAGCTTGTGGGAACACCACCCAAGCTTGAGGTGCTTTGTCATGCTTGCTGACTAAGGTGCTTGAGATAAGGTGTGCCAAAAAGTCAATATTCAATTTCTACAAGGAGGGGGCGAGCCCTACATAAGGAGGGATGAGAGAGAACACACACACACACACACACACTCACACACTCACACAAGGCATGCTTGGTACAAAGAAAGCAAAAGGGGCACTTGTCAAGTTCCTCCTCATGTTGCCCTCATGGTGTGCCTAAAGCCTATTGGTTGGCCACCCAAGGGGTCCGATGATAATTTAGAAGATTTAATTAATTGTTTTACAGTTATCAAGTCCTCTCTCTCAAGGGGGAAAGGGGGACACTTGTCCCAAGGCTACCCTTGTTACTTGATTTACCTCCTGCTTGTGATTGGCTAGGTCTGGAGGGGTCCAATGAGTTCAATAATGAGCTACAAGGGGGGGTCGACCAAAGCAAGTAGGGGGTCTGCTTAGGGGGTATACTCTCCCACACACACTCACACACACTCTCATTGTGTGAAGTGCAAAGTGCAAGAGCTCCCTCTCCTTCTCCAAGAAAGTAGAGAGGTTGAGAGCCTACACCAAAGCAAGTAGGGGGTTTGCTTAGGGGGTATACTCTCCCACACACACTCACACACACTCTCATTGTGTGAAGTGCAAAGTGCAAGAGCTCCCTCTCCTTCTCCAAGAAAGTAGAGAGGTTGAGAGCCTACACCAACACTCTTGGCTATGGAATGCAAATCCAACCAAGAGCCATGCTTCAATGCTTAAGATTGCCATCTTCTCCATCTTCATTACTATGCTATTATGTATGCTAGCAAGAAGAGTGATCATAAGTGAGGAATTAATTCTTTCTCCTATGAAATGTTTCTTCTTCCTCTTCCCTACCCTCATTTCCTGCTAGCTCTCTCCACCTTCAAAGGTGTTTGAGGTCTTGGGACTGAGGCTTGTGATAGTTAAAGCTTTCCACAAAGTTTATGTTATGCTTGTCATGCATGAAGCTTTCCATCTTCATTGCATCACCTAGGTCACAAGGAACACAAAGACTGTATTGTAACAAGTCTCTCTTGATGGGAGAAAGTATATAACAAATGCCTATTGGAGGGGGGACTGGCTCCTCATAAATCCGGTCCTCAACTGTTGTCATGTTCTCTGAATTCTCTCTCTTGCAAAAGTATTGTTCATGCCAAGTTAACTAAATGCTATGTTTATGTTGCTACGATCAATTATTTTCACCCGCTATGCTCACAAAGTAATTTCACAAAAGTAATCTCTTTAATTTCCGCTACTCTCAAGTTAATAGACCAATTCCATTAAATTGGTATCAGAGCATTTGGTTTCTCTTTTCTTGCTTAAGAAGAGAGGTCCTTAAGTAGCCTATAAATGGTTGATTTTGTTAATTATATTAGGGTAAGTGGAACTGGGATCTTTTATCGGTTTTGTTGAGCCCACTATGTGGGATATGGTGCACACCTCGGGAGATTTGGACTTAATAATGGATCAATCTTTTTAGACTTGCCTACGGCTGCCTACGGCTTTACCATTATTGAGCCATAAGAAGTCCGAAAGGAGCTAGCCCTTGGCAACTCTGCTATGTTAGACCTACTCTATTACTCTCTATAATTAACCACTTCGAGCCTTGGGTTTAGATACTTAAGAGCCAATTTTCAAAGGCTAAGAGGAGTGGCACCTAAGGTTTTGAATCGCCGCAGCATACACTAAGTACATACACAAATTTAGTTAACATTGTTGACAATAACCAAGAGAGTAGAATGAACATTGATAGCTTTGATTTTGCACATGAAGGTGCTAATAATGATGCCCCCATGTTTGTCAATTATCTCGTTACTAGGTTGCAGCGAGCTATGGGCAACCCTACTTTGCAAGCCGAAGTTACACAACAACTTCGCGCTTATGGGATTTCCCTTCCTCTCCAAGAGGAGAGAGAGCTTAGGAGGCCTCTTGATGAGACCCCCAAAAGAAGACTCTCTCCCATACGGGAGGAAGAACCCAAAGAGAGAAGGTTACAAAAGCTAAAGAAGTTCAAGGAAGGAGGAAAGAGTATCTCTTTTCTCACCTATGATGACACCATTGGTGCTACCGACAAAGCATTGGCCTTCATCCATCAATTGGATGCGGCCTTTAGAGATGAGGGTTTCATAGACTCCTCCAAGTACGCCATGTAGCTAGGCACTTCCAGAAATCAGCTCGTCAATGGTGGGCTAGCCTTCGTGGAAACTGCAAAGCCCCAAAGACATGGAAAACTCTACAAGTTTCCATCATGAAGCAATTCCTTGCAAGCGATGCAAAGGACAAAGTGCTCACCGGATGGTGCAGCTTGAAGCTTCTCTCACATGAGTCTATCCACAAGTATGTAGACAAGTTTTGGGATTTACATCTCAAGGCTACTGTCTTTCAAAAGATAGACTTTGCCGAGCAAAAGCAACAATTCTGTGCGGGATTACCTAAAGAGATGGCCGAATACGTCAACTCTGAATGGCCTGGTTCTATCACCAAAGTAATCCATCACACCATGGTTGCTTCATGCATCAATTTCCATCAAGGGGCTAGATGGAATGTCAAGACCATGGAAAACAAAGACAAAAATGATGCAAAAGGAAAAATCAATGCTCAAAATCTTCCCAAGGCACTTCCAACAACAACAACAAGAATCGGTCCAAGGAGAAGGGAGTTTACGAAGGCAAAAACAAAATCTCTCTTGAAAAGCTAGAAGCTTTTCGTAAGGACCATAAGTGTTTCAAGTGTGGGGAGAAAGTACATGGTTATCGTTCTTGCCCCAAGAAGAATGCTTGCAATGAGACTCCTAGGGCTTCCACCATCGAAGCTCCAAAAAGAGGATGCTCATTGCAAAGGATCATCACTTTCTTATGCTTGGGGAAAGGTAAGAGAGCATAATGCCTTCATCTTGTTTGACCCTGGCTCTACTCACAAATTCATATCAACGGAGTTGGCCACCAAGTTGGGCATTCAAGATTTTGAGATGGGAGATGTTGTAACGGCCGACATAGCTTTCAAGGGACAGCAAGCCTCCGTTACTCCCTTGATTGGGAAGCTGAGACTTCATGTCCAAAGCTATGTCGGCAAAGAAGACTTTTTCATGTCTCCTCTCCAACATGAGGATGGTATCCTAGGGGTGCCATGGTTTGATCGCATGGCTGCCAATATGAAGTTCCCTGAAAGGAGAATCTACTTCACCTATAGGGGAAAGAACATGTATATAGATGCTAGTGAGCGTGGTCGCACTATTCCACTTGTAAATCCTCCTGATTTTGATAAATCAATGAAGAGCTCAGTTTTTGCGTACATGATTTTTGTCAAAGAGTCTCTAAAAGATCTAAATGTTTCATCAAATGTAAATGGTAGGAATCAAGAAGAGTTAGACTTGTATAATTTTTTGAAAGGATTCCAAGATGTGTTTATCGATGATATCCCTATGGACTTACCTCCAAAATGAGGGGATTATGACCATCGCATTGAGATCCTTCCAAGAAGCTAACCGCCTAACAAGCCTCCTTATCGAGTCTCTCAAGCTCAACAAGAGGAGATCATGAGGCAAGTACAAGAATTGGTAGACACTGAAGGGATGGTGAGGCCTACTTCCTCTCCCTTTTGTTCTCAAGTCCTTTTAGTGCAAAAGAAAGATGGTTCATACCATATGTGTGTGGACTATCGAGCACCAAACCATATAATTATTCCATGCCTCAGGTAGAATATCTGTTTGATAAGCTACAAGGCTCTACCTACTTCAGTAGGATTGACCTTAAAAGTGCAGCTATCATCAAATAAGGATAGTGGATGAAGATATCCTAAAGACCGCGTTTCGAACAATGTTTGGTCTTTATGAATATCTACTCATGCCTTTTGGCTTGACTAATGCACCAGCTACGTTCAATCGTCTAATGGAGAAAATCTTTAGACCTTACCGCAAATTCACTGGAGTGTTCTTTGATGATATCATCATCTACTCCAAGTCTTTGGAGGAACATAAGCAACATCTCCAAGTGATTTTTCAAGCATCGAGGGAGCACAAGCTTTTTCTTACCCAAAAGAGAAGCGACTTTTTCCTTCAAGATATTCAATACCTAGGTCATATTATCTCTCAAGATGGTATTCGTATGGATCCATCGAAGCTAGAGGTAATAAAAGCATGGCCCAATCCAAGGAATCTACATGAGCTAAGAAGCTTTATTGGTATGTGCGCATACTATAGACGCTTCATAGCAAAATTATCTCAAATAGAAGGACCACTACATGACTTAACTAAGAAGAACGTTAAGTATGTATGGACTGCTAAGGAGAAAAATACTTTTGATAATCTCAAAGAAAAGCTTACCTCTCAACTAGTCCTCATGCTTCCCTATCTCTCAAAGCCATTTGAGGTCCAATGTGATGCTTGTGGTGATTGCCTTGGAGCAGTTTTGCTTCAACAAGGGTATGCCATAGCATATAAGAGCCCAATACCGATGAATGAGTCTTCAGCATTTATGAGAAAGTGCTTTTAGCTGGTCTACATGCCCTAGACACATGGAAGCACTACCTATTGGGGACTCCATTTATTCTACAAACCGACCACTAAAGTGTCAAGTATTTCATGACACAAACCAAGCTTTCCGACAAACAAATGAGGTGGGCAAATTTTCTTTTGCAATTTAATTTCCATATTTCTCACATTGTTGGTAAGCACAACCAAGTGGTCGATGCACTTTCACGACGACCAAAAGATAATGCGGTGTCTATATCTACTCACAATGATCTATCTTCTATGATAGATGAGTATGCTAACTGACCCTGACTTTAGAGATATAATGTCAGCCCTTGCTTTGGGGAAGAAAGAGGAACCATTCACCATACAGGATGGTTATCTTCTCCATGGCAATAGGCTATGTGTTACCCATTCCCTTTGTGAGAAAGTTATGTATGAATCCCATGCTCCTCCCTATGCGGGTCATAGAGGCATTCAACCTACTCTCCGAGGAGTAGAAACGTACTTCTATTGGCCTAGGAGTATGTTTCAAAGTGTGTAGTATGACAAAAGACCAGGTATGATAGAGGGAAGCAACCTAGATTACTCCAGCCAT
Source organism: Adiantum capillus-veneris (assembly GCF_014529385.1). Taxonomy (NCBI): domain Eukaryota; kingdom Viridiplantae; phylum Streptophyta; class Polypodiopsida; order Polypodiales; family Pteridaceae; genus Adiantum; species Adiantum capillus-veneris. The sequence goes on from NC_140946.1 coordinate 76,059,530, forward strand.
TGCCTATCCCAAATTCACCATGGGAGAGTATATCCATGGATTTTATCTTTGGATTGTCCAATTCTATCCATGGGAATACGGGAATATGGACAATAGTCGATAGGTTTAGCAAGCAAGCACACTTTATTCCTATCAAAAAGACTAGTAAGGCACACCAAAGGGTAACTCTCTTCATATCACAGATTTTCAAACACCATGGATTACCAACATCCATCGTGTCAGATAGAGATCCTATAATGACCAGTAATTTTTGGAAAGGTCTCTTTGAAAATCTAGGAACAAGGAATTTCTCTTCGGCCTATCACCCACAAACTGATGACCAAAGTGAGATAGCCAATCTTACGATACTCGATCTACTCAAGACTTATGTTACAGAAGTAGATCAACGCTCACAATGGAAAAAGTACTTACATCTTGTAGAGTATGCCTACAATAATACTGCACATACTTCTACGGGAAAAGCACCTTTTGAGATCATTGAGGTAAGACCTAAAAGTCCCTTGCTACTCAAAGTACATGGGAAGATCTTTGCTGCCGATGAGTATAGCCATGACCTACAATAATCTTTTCAAAAGATTAAGGAGGCTATATCCATCTCTCAACAAAGGCAAAAAGCTGCTGCTGACAAGCACAGAAGGGCCTTAACGTTCAAAAAAAATGATTGGGTATTACTTAAGTTTTCTAAGGCTCGATTGAGGCAAACGACGGGCAAAAATCCTACGGGCCATCAAAAGTATTATGCTAAGCTAGCAAAAAGATACCATGGTCCTTTCCAAATCTTGAAGCCCATCAATGAGATAGCTTACCAACTCAAGTTGCCCAACCATTGGCTCATACAAAATGTCTTTCATGTGAGCCTACTTAAGCCCTAGAAAGGAGAGCCACCAAGTGAACCAATTATTGAGGACCCTCCCGAAGTTGAAGACCAAGAAGAGGTGCTACAACCCGAAGCTATCCTTCGGCATAAAGGCAAGGTACTACGACATGGTAAGATTATCCGACGGTATCTTATTAAGTTCAAAAATTATCCTTTTGAAGATGCTAGAGGGATGCAAGGAATTAAGCTTAAAGATAGTATGAACCTTGTCAATGCTTACAATGCTACATTAGAGTGAGGAAATGTACAAATTTCTTTTAAATGACCCATGTTTTTTTCTTATAAGACTAGTTCTCTTTTTCAGTGTGCACAAATTTAAAAAGTATGCATGCTTAGACTCATGTTTGTGATGACGACGTCTCTCAAACACCACGTAGAATTTGTCACATACTTTGGAAAAATGAAATGGAGTAAAGAGCTGACATGCTTGCGGCAGCTATGTCTCCCAAGCACCAAATGGATTAGTCATCCATCTTGGAAAGATGTTGTATGGTAAAAAGGGATCCTCTACCCGCTAAGTAAGGTTGACTAATGACTAAGGCTTTATCTCTTCTACCTCATAGTCGAGGAGGACTATGATTTCAAGAGAGAGGTAATGTCATAAAATCTAATATCTAACCAATCCAAATGATTTTCTCATATTAAACTGATCATTTAATGTGGGAGAATAAATGGGACCAAGGGTTAAGATATAGACATGAGCTTATAGATCTATCTAAACACGGGGCCAATGTTAAATGGGCCCAAATGGGAGATGGTCTATCAAAGAGCAAGGTTAACCAATGGAGCATAAAGACCTTAGGGTTAGCTTCATTGAAGACCTCCAATAGTTAGTGTAAAAGTCCTTTAAACTTAGGTAAGCTAGGGTTGTGCTTGAGGTGGGAACCCGACCCAAGCTTAAGGTTCTTTTCATGCTTGATGACCAAGGTGCTTGAGGTGCTTGATGAATAAGGTGCTTGAGGTGCTTGTCGTGCTTGCTGACTAAGGTGCTTGAGGTGCTTTTCATGCTTGATGAATAAGGTGCTTGAGGTGCTTGTCGTGCTTGCTGACTAAGGTGCTTGAGGTGCTTGTCATGCTTGCAAACTAGGGAGCTTAGGTGCTTGTTGGAACACCACCCAAGCTTGAGGTGCTTTGTCATGCTTGTTGACTAATGTGCTTGATATAAGGTGTGCCAAAAAGTCAATATTCAATCCCTACAAGGAGGAGGCGAGCCCTACAAGAGGGGGGATGAGATAGAACACTCACACACACACACACACACACACACACACACACACTTACACAAGGCATGCTTGATACAAAGAAAGCAAAAGGGACACTTGTCAAGTTCCTCCTCATGTTGCCCTCAAGGTGTGCTTGAAGCCTATTGGTTGGCCACCCAAGGGGTCCAATGATAATTTAGAAGATTTAATTAATTGTTTTTTCATTTATCAAGTCCTCTCTCTCAAAGGGTAAAGGGGGATACTTGTCCCAAGGCTACCCTTGTTACTTGATTTACCTCCTGCTTGTGATTGGCTAGGCCTGGAGGGGTCCAATGACCTTCAAGCATGAGCTACAACGGGGGGTCAACCAAAGCAAGTAGGGGGTCTGCTTAGGGGGTATACTCTCCCACACACACTCACACACACTCTCATTGTGTGAAGTGAAAAGTGCAAGAGCTCCCTCTCCTTCTCCAAGAAAGTAGAGAGGTTGAGATCCTACACCAACACTTTGGGATATAGAATGCAAATCCAACCAAGAGCCATGCTTCAATGCTTAATCTTGCCATCTTCTCCATCTTCATTATTATGCTATTATGTATGCTAGAAAGAAGAGTCATGATAAGTGAGGAGCTAATTCTTTCTCTTATGAAATGTTTCTCCTTCCTCTTCCCTACCCTCATTCCCTGCTAGCTCTCTCCACCTTCGAAGGTGTTTGAGGTCTTGGGACTGAGGCTTGGGATAGTTAAAGCTTTCCACAAAGTTTATGTTATGCTGGTGATGCATGAAGCTTTCCATATTCATTGCATCACCTAGGTCACAAGGAACACAAAGATTGTATTGTAACAAGTCTCTCTTGATGGGAGAAATCATAATACAAATCCTATTGGAGGGGGGACCGGCTGCACATAAATCCAGTCCTCAACTATTGTCACGTTCTCTAAATTTCTCTCTCTTGCAAAAGTATTGTTCATGCCAAGTTAACTAAATGCTATGTTTATGTTGCTACCATCAATTATTTTCACCCGCTATGCTCACAAAGTAATTTCACAAAAGCATTCTCTTTAATTTCCTCTACTCTCAAGTTAATAGGCCAATTCCATTATATTATGTTATGCTCATGATGCATGAATCTTTCGATATTCATTGCATCACCTAGGTTGCAAGGAACAAAAAAATTGTATCGTACCAAGTCTCTCTTGATGGGAGAAACTATAATACAAATGCCTATTGGAGGGTGGACCGGCTCCACATAAATCCAGTCCTCAAATGTTGTCATGTTCTCTAAAATCTCTCTCTTGCAAAAGTATTGTTCATGCCAAGTTAACTAAATGCTATGTTTATGTTGCTACCATCAATTAAGTTCACCCTCTATGATCACAAAGTAGTTCTACAAAAGTACTTTCTCTAATTTTCGCTACTCTCAAAGTCTATAGGCCATTTCCATTACATTGGTATTAGAGCACTTGGTTTGTCTTTTCTTGCTTAAGTAGCCTATAAATGGTTGATTTTGTTAATTATATTAGGGTAAGTGGGACTACAATTTAGTATTGGTTTTGTTGAGCCCACTATGTGGGATATGGTGTAGACCTCGAGAGCTTTGGACTTAAATAATGGGGCCTTTTTAGACTTCCCTATGGATTTACCATTATTGAGCCATAATAAGTCCAAAAGGAGCTAGCCCTTAGAAATTCTGCAATATTAGATTCACTCCACTACTCTCTATAATTAACCACTTCGAGCCGTGGTTGTAGATACTTAAGTGCTGATTTTCAAAGGCTAAGAGCAGGGGCAACTAAGGTTTTGAATTGCCAAAGCATACACTAAGTAAGTACACAAATTTTGTTAACATGACTGACAATAACCAAGAGAGTAGAATGAACATTGATAACTTTGATTTTGCACATGAAGGTGCTAATGATGATGCCCCCATGTTTGTCAATTATCTTCTTACTAGGTTGCAACCAGCTATGGGCAACCCTGCTTTGCAAGCCGAATTTACTCAACAACTTCGCGCTTATGGGATTTCCCTTCCTCTCCAAGAGGAGAGAGAGCTTAGGAGGCCTCTTGAAGAGACCCCCAAAAGAAGGCTCTCTCCCATATATGAGAGGAGGAATCCAAAAGCAAGAAAGCATTGAAACTTTAAGTTCCTCTGAGGATATGGATCTACAAAGACGGCAGTCTAGATGATCGCGAGGAAACATTCAACCCACAGTCCTTCTCCTCGTCACTCCAAAAGGGAAGAGAGGAAACAAAGGAAGAAAAGGACAAGAAAGAGGTCACCCTCTTCTCCTTCTTCTTCACCCTTCTCCTCTTTCGATGAAAGCTATGGCTATTCTCCTAGATAATACAAGAAGGGAGGACATCACAAATCATACCCTGCATGGCAAAGGCCACAAAAGCTCAAGAAGTTCAAAGAGGGAGGAAAGAGTATCTCTTTTCTCACCTGTGATGGCACCTTTTGTGCCACCAAAAAATTATTGGCCTTCATCCATCAATTTGATGTGGCCTTTGCAGATGAGGGCTTCACAGAGTCCTCCAAGCTACACCATGTAGCTATGCACTTCCAAAAATTGGCTCGTCAATGGTGGGCTAGCCTTCGTGGTAACGGCGAGGCCCCAAGCACATGGAAAACTCTACGTGTTTCCATCATGAAGCAATTCCTTGCAAGTGATGCAAAGGACAAAGTGCTCACCGAATGGAACAATTTGAAGCTTCTCTCCCATGAGTCTATCCATAAATGTGTAGACACGTTTTGCGATTTACATCTCAAGGCTACTGTCTTCCAAAACATAGACTTTACCGAGCAAAAGCAACAGTTTTGTGCGGGATCATCTGAAGAGATGGCCGAGTATGGCAACTCCCAACTGCCTGGTTCTATTACCAAAGTAATCCCCCCATACCTTGGTTGCTTCGCACATCAATTTCCAACAAGGGGCTAGACAGAATGTCAAGTCCATGGAAAACAAAGACAAAAATGATGCAAAGGGGAAAACTAATGCCCAAAATTATTCCCAAGGCAATTCCAACAATAACAACAACAATCGGTCCAAGGAGAAGGGAGTTTACAAAGGTAAAAACAAACTCTCTCTAGAAGAGCTTGAAGATTTTCGCAAGGACCATAAATGTTTTGAGTGCGGGGAGCAAGGACATGGCTATCCTTCTTGCCCCAAGAGAAATGCTCGCAATGAGACTCCTAGAGCTTCCACCATCGAAGCTCCAAAAGAGGATGCTCATTGCAAAGGTACACCTCTCTCCTATGCTTGGGGAAAGATAAGGGAGAATGATGAATTCATCTTGTTTGACCCTGGCTCTGCTAACTACTGCATATCAATGGAGTTGGCCACCAAGTGGGACATTCAAGCTTTCAAGATGGGAGATACTGTAACGGCCGACACTACTTTCAAGGGACAACGAGCCTCCGTTACTCCCTTGATTGGGAAGTTGAGGCTCCATATCCAAAGCTATGTTGACAAAGAAGACTTTTTCATCTCTCCCCTCCAACATGAGGATGCTATCCTAGGGGAACCATTGTTCAACCGCACGGCTACCAACATGAAGTTCCCTAAAAGGAGAATCTACTTCACCTATAGGGGAAAGAACATGTATATAGATGCTAGTACTATACCACTTATAAATCCTCCTCCTTTTGATAAATCAATGAAGATCTTAGTTTCTTCGTACATGATTTTTGTCAAGAGTCCCTAAAAGATCCTAATGTTTCATCAAATGTAAATGGTAGGAACCAAGAAGAGTTAGACTTGTCTAATTTTCTAAAAGGATTCCAAGATGTGTTCATCGATGATATCTTGCAAAAGTATTGTTCATGCCAAGTTAATTAAATGCTATATTTATGTTGCTACCATCAATTAAGTTGACCCTCTACGTTCACAATTTTTTTTTCTACAAGAGTACTTTCTCTAATTTTTGCTACTCTCAAAGTCCATAGGCAATTTCCATTACACTGATAGCTAAAATTATAAGTCCCAAATAGCGAATTTCCTCCTTGAGAAAATCACACTTGGATTACTTGGCATATAACTTGTTTTGCCATAGTAGATTAAACACTTGCTTTAAATTCTATAAGTGTTCTTTCTTAGAGGCAATGTATACTAAGATGTCATCAAGAAAAACGATAAAAAATTTGCCCAGATATGATTTCAAGACACTGTCCATAAACGTCATGAAAGTAGCTGGCGCATTGGTCGACCCAAAGAACATAACCAAAAACTTATAGTGTTAGGAAATAAAACGTAGCTAAATAGATAATTGAGTAGATTACTTAATGGAGAGAGACAGATTTACATACACGAGATTATAGAGTAGAGAGAGAGAGAGAGAGTACACACGATATACGTGGTTCACCCAATGTGGGCTACGTCCACGGGAAAGCAGCCACTCAATGGCTTTAGTACTTCAAAACAAGAAGTAGTTTACAAAGGGATTATACCCTTAATGGAGCTCCCGCCTTGCTTCACTCTCACCACCTCACACTCACCTTGTTGCATCAACTTCACACTATGAAATGTGTGTAGAAATGGCCTCCTTTTATAGGCCAAAAGGGCTGCCCTCTCTTATGAGAGACAGCCATGTGTAGCCGCCCTTGTGCGAATAAGTCCAAATCGGACCCTCCAATCCGCCCATGTGTGGCCGCCCTTGAGAAGACAAGTCCGCTTTTGAATTCGGCCACCGGCCATTGAATTCGGCCACTGGCCACCGGCCATTGACTTCCGACCACCGGCCACTGGCCATTGACTTCCGACCATTGGCCATCGGCCATTGACTACCGGCCACCGGCCAACCGACCGGTTGTTTTCCGACCACTTTCCGGCTGCCGGCCGGCCATAATATTCCGACGAAAAAGAATATTCCGGCGAAAAAAAAAGTATCGAGGGCCTCCGCCCCCGAGGCCTTTAAAGTTGCCCCTGATTCTTGTCCGTGAAAATTTTGGTTTCCGGTGAGTGATTTTCCTTCACGCAGGATGGCTTCTCCTCATAATGGGGGCCTTACAAATGTGCGCTTTTACCACATAAAATTAGAAGGGTAAATCAGGCTCCATACTTAACAATCTCCCACTTGGAGACTGATCTCCAAACCAAACCTGTGACTGCTTTCCATTCTGGCTTCTTATCCTTGAATGCCGATTGAAGATGAGCAAAAGCTCAACTTCTCCTTGTTGACCACCTTTGTAAACATGTCTGCAGGATTTTCACTTGTATGCACCTTTCCTAGCTTTAGTTGTCCCTCTTCCAAAAGAGTGCGTATGAAGTGATATCTCAACTCAATGTGCTTTGTCCTTGAATGAAAGGCTGAGTTCTTCGCAAGATGGATAGCGCTTTGGCTATCACTGTACAAGACACAATTGTCTTGTTTGAATCCAAGCTCTTCTAAGAATCTGTGAAGCCACAGAATTTCTTTGCTTGCCTCCGTCATTGCTACATACTTTGCTTCCGTGGTAGAAAGTGAAACCACTTTCTGCAGCTTTGAAGCCCAGCTTACTGCTGTGCCTCCAACAGTGAACACATAGCCAGTAGTACTCCTTCGAGTATCTTTGTCACCTGCCATATCTGCATCAGCATACCCTTCTAGAAAAATATCAGTTCCTCCAAAATACAAAGAATTTTTTGTTGTCCCTGTTAGATACCTAAGTATCCACTTCACAGCTTGCCAATGCTCTTTACCTGGGTTGTCCATGAACCTACTCACAACTCCCACTGCATGTGCAATGTCTGGCCTTGTCCAGACCATAGCATACATTAGAGAACCTACCGCTGCAGCATATGGAACTTTAGACATATAGGCTATCTCCTCTTGTGTCTTTGGACACATATCCTTCGTTAGTTTAAAATGACCAGCCAAAGGTGTAGAAACTGGTTTTGCATTTTGCATTGCAAACCTTTCTAGTACCTTCTTGATGTAATCTTCTTGAGATAGCTTTATTGTCTTCTTCGTCCTGTCCCTCGATATTTTCATACCAAGTATCCTCTTTGCAGCACCTAAATCTTTCATTGAAAAAGATTTGGACAACTCCTCTTTTAGGTCTTTGATGTCCTGCATGTTAGCACTTGCAATCAACATGTCATCAACATACAACATTAGGATGATGAATTTCCCATCTCCCAAATTCTTCGTGTAGACGCAGTGATTCGAGTTGCATCTTGTGAATCCATGATCCAACATCCATCGATCAAACTTCAAGTACCATTGTCTTGATGCTTGCTTTTAACCATACAAGCTCTTCTTTAATCTGCAAACCATTTTCTCCTTACCTTTTACTTCATACCCCTTTGGTTGAAGCATGTAGATTTCCTCCTCTAAGTCACCGTGAGGGAATGCCGTATTTACATCCATTTGCTCGAGATTTAGATCATGAGCAGCCACAAGGCTTAAGACAAGCCTAATTGAGTTCATTTTTACAACAGGAGAAAATATTTCATTGAAGTCAATACCTTTCTTTTGAGAAAAACCTTTTACCACAAGCCTAGACTTGTACCTTTTCTTCCCACCTTCTTCTTCCTTTAGCTTGTACACCCATTTGTTTTGAAGTGCCCGCTTACCTTTAGGCAACTCAACCAACTCCCATGTTTGGTTGCGATGTAGTGAGTCCATCTCCACTTGCATGCTCTTCGTCCATTCTTCTTTGGATTCATGTTGCATAGCTTCTTCGTATGATTCCGGCTCTCCAGAATCTGAGATCAAGAGATGGTTGAAGGAAGGAACAAACCTTTCTGGAGGTCTACTTGCTCTTGTAGATCTTCCGGGAATAGGTTGAGGCTCCTCATTTGGTTGACGTTGTTGCACATTGTCACCGTTTGCAGTCCTTGAGTCTTCACCGTCCTCAAGCTCCATGTACTCATCACCTGTTTCTTTTGTTTGTTTTCTTTCCAAGTAATCTTTGTACATATTTTGTTCGTTAAAAATTACATCCCTACTCCTTAAGATTTTACCATCTTCAGGATTCCATAGGCGATACCCAAAGTCTCCTTCTCCATAGCCAATGAAGAAACACTTTTTGGACTTTGCATCTAGCTTTGATCTTAGGCTTCTATCTATGTGCATGAAAGCCTCACACCCAAACACTTTGAGAAATACATAATTCGCCGGTTTACCTGTCCATGCCTCTTCTGGAACTCCTCCATCCAAAGCCGTTGAGGGTGACCGATTGATTAAGTACACAGACATACTTACAGCTTCTGCCCAAAGCTCAAGTGGTAGGCCTGCATGTAGCCGCATGCTTCGTGCTCGTTCCATGATTGTCCTGTTCATCCTTTCCGAAATCCCATTTTGTTGAGGTGTCCTTGGGGTTGTCCTTTGCCTCCGAATGCCATTGCTAGCACAAAAGCTTGGCTGCAATATTCGCCTCCATTGTCGGATCTGAGGCATTTAACCTTGGTACCTGTTTCATTCTCCACAAAGGCTTTCCACCTTTGAAATATGGAAAATACATCGGATTTATTCTTCATGACATAAACCCATGTTTTTCTAGTCGCATCGTCTATGAATGTTACATAGTATAATGAACCACCAAGTGATGGTGTACTTGCAGGACCCCAAACATTAGAATGAACCAACTCAAGTTTTTTATTTTTTCTTTCATTTCCTGATTTTTGAAATTTTACCCTCTTTTGTTTACCATAAACACAATCTTCACAGAACTCTAAGTCCACTTCTTTCAAACCTGGTAGAAGCTTCTTTGTTTGAAGGATTTGCATTCCTTTGGCATTCATATGCCCAAGTCGGTAGTGCCACACCGCACTGTCAACTTCTGTAGTTGCTGCACAAGCTGAAGGTTGCGTGCTAACAGTACACAAGTAAAGTGTACCGACTTTTTCACCCTTGGAAACCACCAAAGATCCCTTTGAGATCTTCCACCGTTTGTTTCCGAATGCAATGTTGTGACCTTCATCGTCTAATTGTTCTGTAGAGATCAAATTTTTGCGAAGAGAAGGAACATGCCTAACATCTTTAAGCTTCCATTCATTTTCGTTAGCAGTTTTGACAGAAACTGTACCTTTGCCGACAATCTCACAAGCTTCATCATCTCCCAAGTATACATACCCAAAATTACCTTTGGTGTAGTCTTGGAAATGTTGCTTGTGTGGTGTCGCATGGAATGAAGCCCCGGAATCTACTATCCAGGAATTAGACACATTGTCTAATGAGAGAATTAGAGCATCTTGCTCTACTTTACCTGCCACATTGGCCTCCGATGTTGGCTTGTTGTCTTGAGACTCTGTCTCCTTCTTCTTCTTGGACCAGCAATCCTTCTTGACGTGGCCCTTCTTGCCGCAGTTCCAACATTCAAGAACTGACTTTGTTCGTGACTTGCTCCGTCTTGAGCGATCACGACCCTTTTGGTTTTTGAACCTCTCCTTAAGCCTTCCTCTTGTTTCCACTGATAGTGCAGCACTTGATGATTCTCCTGTGCTTCTCCTTCGCATTCCTCGCTTAGGAGAACACCCACAACATCATCAAACTTAAGAGTATTTGTGCCAGAGATAGAATTACTTAAAGCCATCACAAGGCTGTCCCAACTATCCGGTAGAGATGATAGTATAAGGAGAGCTCGCACTTCGTCATCGAAATTGATTTTCACTGATCGAAGTTGACTTATGTTTGTGTTAAAGTCATTTAGGTGTTCTGCAACTGAACCATTCTCTGCCATCTTTAGATTGAACAAGCGCTTCATAAGAAATACCTTATTGGATGCCGATGGTTTCTCGTAGAAGTCGTCAAGTGACTTCATCAAGTCCTCTGTGGTCTTCATCTCTGAAACATTGAAGGCCACCGTTGACGCCAAGCTTAACCGGATTGTTCCCAGTGTCTTTCGATCAAGGACAATCCATGCTTTATCTGCCATTGTTGCGGGCTTCTTCGCAAGACCGCCTAGTGGCAAATAGAGGTCCTTCTGGTAGAGATAGTCTTCAATCTGCATCTTCCAATGTTGGTAGTTTTTGCCGTTGAACTTCTCAATCTTGAGCTTCCCTTCCTCCGCCATAACTCCCACTCAATTCAAGGAATCCTTTCCTTGAGATAATTTAGCTATAAGCAAACCTTGCTCTGATACCAGTTGTTAGGAAATAAGACGTAGCTAAATAGATAATTGAGTAGATTACTTAATGGAGAGAGACAGATTTACATACACGAGATTATAGAGTAGAGAGAGAGAGAGAGAGTACACACGATATACGTGGTTCACCCAATGTGGGCTACGTCCACGGGAAAGCAGCCACTCAATGGCTTTAGTACTTCAAAACAAGAAGTAGTTTACAAAGGGATTATACCCTTAATGGAGCTCCCGCCTTGCTTCACTCTCACCACCTCACACTCACCTTGTTGCATCAACTTCACACTATGAAATGTGTGTAGAAATGGCCTCCTTTTATAGGCCAAAAGGGCTGCCCTCTCTTATGAGAGACAGCCATGTGTAGCCGCCCTTGTGCGAATAAGTCCAAATCGGACCCTCCAATCCGCCCATGTGTGGCCGCCCTTGAGAAGACAAGTCCGCTTTTGAATTCGGCCACCGGCCACCGGCCATTGACTTTCGACCACCGGCCATCGGCCATTGACTACCGGCCACCGGCCAACCGACCGGTTGTTTTCCGACCACTTTCCGGCCGCCGTCCGGTCATAATATTCTGACGAAAAAGAATATTCCGGCGAATAAAAAGTCTCGGGGGCCTCCGCCCCCGAGGCCTTTAAAGTTGTCCCTGATTCTTGTCCGTGAAAATTTTGGTTTCCGGTGTGTGATTTTCCTTCACGCATGATGGCTTCTCCTCATAATGGGGGCCTTACAAATGTGCGCTTTTACCACATAAAATTACAAGGGTAAATCAGGCTCCATACTTAACACATAGTGTCCAAACCTTGTTTGGAAGGTAGTTTTGGATATATCAGCAAGTCTAATGCATACTTGATGATACCTCAACCACAAGTTTATCTTCATAAAGATACGAGCATGTGTGAGCTTATCAAATAACTCATCCACTTGCGACAATGGATACTTGTTCTTAACAATAACCATGTTGATGCAACTAAAGTTGGTCAATGCTATGAAGAGTGCAATGCAGAGCTATGTGTGCTCTCAAAGGCATTCCAAAGTTGTCAGGCAGCTATGAAGATCAAGGCCAGACAAGGAGTAGCAAATGTGTATGCTTTATGTGGTTTTTAGGGCTAGAGCCTTCAAGATGTTCTATAGGCTGGTCCATACTATGGTTCCTCAATCGAAGCTACGGAGTGAAAATAATGGTAGCTTGAAGCTTGAAGTGATTTGCAGATCCTTGCCCGATTGGGTAGTTGCTAATGAATGGTCAGAGCTGAAAAGGATGCATGGGCCTAAAGTGCTTCTGTTATGGCACATGTCGTTCTTTTCAAATTGGCAATCAGAGTTTCAATGACTGAGATATGAGCAGTTGAAAGTTCACTAAGGGCCAGCTATGTGCTGGTTTGAATTCCTTGGTAAGCATGCCATCAAGAGTTTTTTGGCTTTGCCAAGGTTTGTATGGAAGCTATGCAGCATGAGAAGGCCATAGGAAGTTGCAGCTCGTCAATTGGATTCTCAAGCAACCAGATAAGCCAGGCTGAAGTTCGGGTGGGGTGGGGACAAGTGATTTTTGCCCGTTTTCATGGCCTCACTTTGCGGTCTTGGGGAGTTTGAGATGCGGCAAGGCGTTGGTGATTCAGAGTTTGGGTTGGCAGCTTCCGGTGGCAGTTTGCTGCTTGGATATGAAGTTTGTAGTAGAAAAGGTTGGCACTTCAACGAGAGGGGGGGGGGGGGGGGGGGGGGATGACTTTGATGGTATTTTAAGAGTTGTTTTTTACCATCCTGACCACTTTTGCATGCCCTTACGAGCACACATAGCCCCGCATTGCACTCTTTATTTCCCAAACCCCTTGTTTAACATTCATGTTCAACCACAAAAAGCCTTTATTCACCTAGAAATGGTAAAAGTAAAGAACACTGTGAGAAAACCAAAATCCACTACCATATGTATAAATCCCTACTCTTGATTATTGCCGCACATTCTCAAGTGGGTTTCCCAACCCCCTACTTCTTCAGCCCTCCTAGATCAAACACGTGGCTTTGAGTGCATCCACCCATGTGCAATCACTCCCCATAATGTTGCATCCAAGCACATAGGCACCTATGCAAATAAAATGTCCACAATATACCTTCATTGCTCCTAGGATCATATTATCCAACTATGTATCCGCCACAAATTTGCTCCAAAAGGCTGCTTCCAAACTTTCCCAATTTGCCTTTTCTTCATCATGCAACCCATTGTACCATATCTTTGCTTCACCACGAACCAAAGGAGGAAGAACTTGAAACATACCTTCTTCTCTTGACAACTTGTTCTCTAGTAGAAATAGTCCATAATCTTGTAGCCATGCTTTTGCATCTTCAACCCTAGTGAAAATCAGAAAACCCGACCACATCTTCTCAGTAGTACCTCTCTTTAAAAATTGCATATCTGGAATGGGGAATGGGAACACACGTAAAAACACATCGGATTGCCTACTCATAGCACTCCACTCTCAGAATCACATTCTAAACGACACTATCTCACTTACTAAATCCTGCCACACAGTACGAAAATGCACACACACACCTTGGAGAACCTGAACTCACACCACATGTTCACTGCTTTGATTGCAGATGCCAACAACCGCACACACAGTTCTCTCTCTCTTTCTCTTTGCACCACACCGTACAAAGTCTGGGGTGACACATGCACACACAGTTCTCTCTCTCTTTCTCTTTGCACCACACCGTACAAAGTCCGGGGTGACACATGCACACACACACATTGCCAACCCATACGATACAAGAGAAGAGGAAAACCAGCCTGCTAACAAGTCTTTGTAGAAGATGGACAACGTATCAAGCAAAGGGGAGGGATTTCTAAACAGAAGCCTTTGCACCAGCATGGACCAAGGTTTGGAGCTGGATATTGTTCCAGAGGCTTGGCAGCCGAGCAAGACTTTATTGTGTAGTGTCATAGACTTAGAGATGGGTAATGCCTCTAGTCTACTGAAAGGTGTTATAATCTGGCATATGGGTAATGCCTCCAGTTTATGTGAGGGTGTCCAGAGTAAGTTTGATGATCAACATGTTGGCCAACCTTTTAAGGATGTTCTAGAATCCTCCACAACACAACATTATGTTTGCATGGGAAGCATCAGACCTATGGCTATGGTTAACCACTAGGACATATAGAGGTAAGCTCAGCATGGAGATAAAAGTTAAGGGGCCATGGATAGACAAAAGGCTGATAGAATGCAAGAATGAAGGCCTCCTTCCCAATTTGGTGCAGTTTTTTTACAAATAGTGCATCCTATCTTTGGAGAGAGGTGAGTGGATTACGCTTGTATTTAAGCCACAAGATATGTAGATTACTATCAACATCAGAAAAGACAGTTGACATGTTTGAGCACACCCAAGAGGAGTATAAAATGCTTGCTGTTTTTTCCAATCGCGGCAGTAAGCAAGATTTTGAAGACAACTAGAGCTCACCACACCAACAAGGCGGCCATATATGGTGGATTTTGGTACACTCTTCCGAATCATAATCTTCAGTTCTGCCTTTATAGGAGCCAAGATGCTCATTTTTCCTCTCACTACTAGTGGTTACAAATTTGGTCCTATTTGGTATGCAAATTTTATTGTTCAGACACTACAGATAATGACCCTATTCTTCACTTGGGATCCAAGAGGACACTGGCATACAGTTTTGGAAGCCATGGGTTTCCCATTTAATCAGCCCACACTATTCCAAGGAATAGGCTATCATCTGGACCTGTTGCAAATTCATGGATATCCCATAAATCTCACCAATGGCCAAATGGAATGGCTAGTTCAGAAGGCAACTCGATATCGGCTCCTACAGATCAATTAAAGAAGAATCAGAGGTAGGGCTGGAGACATGAATGCCTCTAGCCAAAAGGGGAGGGCTAATGATCGCCGATTTTTGAAAATCAAGAAAAAAAAGAAACGTTTCTCTTTCTGTCCTCTGCCCGAAGCATGACGACACCGCCAGAGGGCTCGGCAATGCCCTGGTCATGGCCCATCACCGCCCGTCCTACCTCACACCCTCGTAGCCCTCCCTTTTACTGGCATGGCCTCGTCACTCCCCCCCCCCCCCCCCCCCCCCCCCCCCCCCCACTCGGCAGCCTTATCACCCTCATGGCCTGGTCTGTCAACCCCATTCTACAAAGCTTCACATACACACACACACACCCCGCCAACTTACCTCTCACCCTCTCTCTCTAACCTCTAGCCCTCTCTGCCGCTCGCCTGCAAAGACGCAATCTCTACCACACACACCCACAACACTCTCTCTCTCAAAGCCTTCATCCTCTCTCCATTTCCATCTCGCAACACATTCTCTCTCCATACCCTCACTCTCTCGCACCCTCTCAACGGAAACCTATCCACATTCTCTCTCTCACCTACACACACACACACACACACACACACACACACACACACACACACACTTTCACACACACTCACACCCCTCCATCATCTCGAAGTCTTGCCAGATCTGTGGAGATGACGTACCATCCGTCTACTGCCTCTTCGCTGCACAAGATTTCGGTTTTTTTAAATGCCTTAAAAGGCCATCTATGCTGCTGGAATTGGTCTACAGAAGCACCCGGTCCTCACACATCATCTTTTGCCGATTCCGACAGCCCCTATACTGGCATCTCTCACATCCTGCACATACTATTCTGGTAGCCCCTGTTTTGGCAATTCTCACCCGTCTACTGCTTCTTCTCTACACAAGCTTCCAGGTTTTTTTGAATGCCTTAATAGGCACTCTATGCTGCTGGACTTCATCTACAGGCACACCCGATCCACACACATCTTCTTTTTCTGCTTTGCCGATTCCAACAGCCCCTTTTCTGGAAACTCTCATAACCTCTTCCCCTTTTCGGATCTACCCGCTGGTGTATCTTTCCCCCTTTCTTTCCAAAGCTTGCTGGCCGATTGACTCTCATGAATCGAAACCTGGAAGAACACCATGCTCTAGCTCTTTTACCCGCTGGGTTAACCTTCTTTTGTATCTGCATCCCTAAGGCCAGGAAAACCATAACTATGGCGTTCTTCTCTCTCTCTCTCTCTCTCTCTCTCTCTCTCTCTCTCTCTCTCTCTCTCTCTCTCTCTCTGCACGTTTATTTTTGCCAGTAGGTTCTTTCCCCTTATTTTGCCTAACCACTAACACAATCAAGAAACCTTTTAGAAAAAAAATCTTTTTATGTATCTTTTGTATCTCTGGTGTATCTGCTTACTCAAAGTTTTATGAGCATTGAAATCATCTAATTTATTTTCCATGCCTTACAGCTAGCTGCGGCTTACTCAGGATGGGATGAGAGCCTTATGGCTCTAGGATACTCTGCACAAAATTTCCCCCCCTCTGTAATTGTCCAGGGTTTGCTCCTTTGCATTAGTGACCTTGTCTTTCACTCCACTCTGCTCGAACTTGATGGCGCCATCCCTTCTTAGCAGGCTGAAGATACCATAATCATATCCACTCTTGACCTTCCTGCATGGTTTCGCTTGTATGCCATGGCACGGGAAAACCCACCTGCTGCGATTACCCTTCTACGTGATTTGGCGGCAAATCTACCCGCAATTATTGACGCAGATGAGCGTGAGCGGAAAGAGTGGCTTGAGCATGCACCTAATTTAATGCGATGATTCATGGAGAGTAATGGAAAGCGGCTGCGAAATGACCCACTAACCCGACAGCGAAAGAGACATTTACTTAATGGTTTTTCAGAGATCATCACAACGCCTCCAACAGCTACCGGAAGCTCACTCTTACCTATGGATCTTGACGAAGAGGAGCAGATGCTTGCAAACAAAGACTTCACCATTTCCACACCGAGTCGAAGCTCACCACAAAGCCCTTTGAAACCTACACTGATCCCTTCATCATGAGCCGACTTTTGGAAATGTTTTTGGGTAAAGCTCACCACGAAGCTTGGTCCTTTGGTAATTTTACTTTACTTGCTCCCCTCCTCGAGAATCTTCTCCTTACTCTACTTAATGATCATGATAAGACTGCGGTCAAGCAAGGTCTTATGCAGATTCTTGAGGGCAATAACTCCAACCTCTTTGAAAACACTCTAATTGCCACCCCCTTCTCTATGTCATTTTTCGAACCACGCCGCTGTAATGCAACTTTTGGCTGCGTGGTCGGGGTTAAGGGTGTCATCTCTACCACAAACCGAGATAATAATTATACTACACAAGTATGGAATGTGCACCGACCTTTTCTTAAGTGCGGTTGCGAGCATATTGGACAAGGGGATCATTGTCGGGACAACAATGTTTTGTGGTTCGATCATGCTTTATGGTTGGTTCTCAATCAACTACCTCGCTTCTTCCCAAGCTCAAACCTTAAACGGTCTACTATTGCCTTTAAGAGTTGGGTCACTAAAGAAGCCCAAGAAGTGATTAAAGCTCTCCTCCTCCATGTATTCTACAGGCAAAAGCTAAAAGATGCTATCACTCATTCTATTGTTTAGCCACAAAGCACCTTCTTGCAGTTCATCCTCAGAAGTGGATTCTTTTGTGAATGCGGCAGTTGCTCCAATTTCGAAGGCATCCCATGATACTCGTTTGGCCAAAAAAGCGCGCGGAGAAGGGAATCAAACCGCACGCGGAAGAGGAAGGAACTTCCCCTCTCAACGCTCAAATACCTCTACTACACCTCCAAGATGGAAGACAGCCTCACCAGCCAACTCCACCGCTAGTAGCCGCACCCCTCAAAAACCCCACCCCCACTTTCCCACCTTACTTTGCACAAGCTTCTGCCCCACCCCCCATCCCAACTCCAAAAACCAAAACCGTCTTCACCCATGCATGCGTAACTAGTGCTAAACCCCTCCTTTATGATTAATGCAGGTTTCCAAAGATGCGCATGGACGCTTTCGGTTTATCCCCAAGAGCAAGGCGAAGGGAACCTTTGTTCCCCTTCATTTTGTCAACCCCTTGCTTGATATTAAAAATCTCACCTCTTTCTTTAGCTTGTTTTTCTTCGAGCTTGGCATTTCCACCACTCCCCTATGGGATGAATGCATTTTCAGTTGGGCTTTTGATCCCCCTTTGAAAGTAACACTCTGTAATGTGAAGGAAGTGTTCACCTCTCTCACACCCCATGAGTGCTTTTGTAACTTGGAAATCACCGCACAACACGTAATCTCCACGAATTTTTGTTATTTTATGAGTACCTATCTCGCTCATCTTTGTGGCCATGGTCTTGGTCACATACCAACTAAGCCACCTAACTTCATAGAAGCTTTTGAGGAGCTAAATCAAGCACTCTTATATCTCATAAAATCTGGTTGCATCACTCTACCTTCTGACCTACACACGGAGAATTAACTAATGCGTTCTCAGCTTACTGTGGGAAATTCCTCCCTTCTAAAGTCCAACACCACATCCATAATGATCTCACAAGAGAAATTAAAGAACTAAGGAACAAATTCTTTGTTACTTGCATCGACAAGGCTCCGAACAATATGATTATCATTTGTAAAGCCTTTGTTCTTTTTGAAGCCCAAAAACGCCTACAAGGCAACGATTTTACACCATCTCCTCTAGGGATTGAGGGAGTTACCTCCCTTGTGCTAACTTTTCTCTCTCAATACACCTTTCCAGAACACCACTCCCTCCCCTATCTCACCGGCATATACAAACTGCATAAGGCCTCTTTTAGATGGATTACATGTGGGGCTACCTGTTGCTACTTAGAAATATCTAC